>NW_007259908.1:191600-192718 GCF_000164805.1 Carlito syrichta
CAAAAAAAAAAAAAAAAACCCTGGTCTAGATGGCATTCCAGCAGGATTCTACAAGACATTTAAGGAGGAGCTGACACCAATCCTAATGAAGGTATTCCAGGTGATTTAAAAATATGGAACTCTCCCCAAATCATTTTACGAAGCCAACATCACATTGATACCCAAGCCAGGTAAAGATCCAACAAAGAAAGAGAACTACAGGCCAATATCTTTTATTAACATAGATGCTAAAATTCTCAACAAGATTCTAGTAAACAGGATTCAACAATGCATATCAAAAATCATCCATCATGACCAAGTAGGCTTCATTCCTGGGACGCAAGTCTGGTTCAACATTCGTAAAACCATAAATGCAATTAAATACATCAACAGATGTCAAAACTAAAACCACATGATTATATCATTAGATGCAGAAAAAGCTTTTGATAAAATCCAGCACTGCTTCTTGATAAAAACCTCGAATATCTAGGCATACGGGGAACATACCTCAAAACAGTAAAAGCCATCTACGAGAAACCCACAGCCAGCATACCCCTAATTGGACAAAAATTGTAACCATTTCCCCTGAAAACTGAAACAAGACAATGATGCCCACGCTCACCCCTCCTGTTCAACAGTATTGGAAGTCCTGGCTTGAACAATCAGAGAAGAGAGGCCAATCAGGGGTATCCAAATAGGAAAAGAGGAAGTCAAGTTATCTTTCTTTGCAGATGATATGATTGTGTACCTTGAAAACCCAATTCCATTCACAATAGCCCCCCCAAAAATGAAATACCTTTGCATCTTCCTAACCAGAGACATGAAAGACCTTTACAATGAAAACTACAAAACACTGCTCAAAGAAATCAAAAATGACACAAACAAGTGGAAAAATATCCCATGCTCATGGCTTGGAAGAATCAACATTGTGAAGATGTCCATCTTACCTAAGTCAATCTACAAATTCAATGCAATACACATCAAATTACCAGCAACATTCTTCTCAGACCTAGAATACACAACACAGGAATTCATATGGAAACACAAACATTCAAGAATAGCCAGCACAATCCTCAGCAAAAAAAAAAAAAAACGAAGCAGGGGGTATCACATTACCAGACTTCAAACTTTACTATAAA
>NW_007259908.1:193240-245230 GCF_000164805.1 Carlito syrichta
TAGTGGACTTTGAACATCCAATGTAATACTATAAGAAAATGACTGACAGTAGTGGGAAATATGGGGGTGGGGAGGGAGATGGGATTAATGGTAGTAAATATCTGTCTGGGGACGGGGAAACGCCTCTTATCAACAAGGGTGCCTGTATTTGTATACCTAACCCTTAACTGTACTCCACAATATCATAATAAAAAATATTGATTATAGAAAAAAACTTAAAAAAAGAAAAAGTGCATCTTAAAAATAAATAATAATTAAAGAAAAATAAATAGATTGAATGTAAAACACTACCCACTTTATGTAAACACTACTCATCAGTTGTGACTCATACTTGTAATTCTAGTACTTTGGGAGGCTAAGATGAGAGAATTGCTTGAGTCCAGAAGTTCAAGACCAGTCTAGGCAATGTAACAAGACCTTGTCTCTACAAAAAGTCAAAAATTAGTTATCTGGGGATGGTGGTGTGTGCCTATAATCCCAGCTACTCACGAGGCTGAGGCAGAAGAATTGCCTGACTCCAGGAGGTCAAGTCTGGTGAATCATGACATTGATCAAGTCTGGTGATCATGACATTGAACTCCAACCTGCATGACAGAGTGAGACCTTGACAAAAGAGAGAGGGAGATAGAAAGCAAGCAAGCAAGCAAGCAAGCTAATGTGACTACTAATATCAAGCTCGCTGTACTTGCTTTCATTTTCAGTAGTACTTTCAGAAGAAAAAAGAAGTTTCATAATGATTATAGAGATATTATTCAATTACAATTGTCTATTCACCTACTAACAACTCCAAGATGTATAAAACAAAAATTGACAAAAAAGTTGATTTAACACTCTTATCTCAGTAACTTATGGAAGTAGTCTATAAATATCTGTAAGGACACAAGATTTAAAAAACAGAAAACCACACTCAACGGTAGAATATACAGTTTTCAAATGCACAAGTTAAACATTCAACAATTCTGACGCCATAAAATTTGTTTTTCAAATTTCAAGTGTAAAAAAATACATTGTACTCTTTGACCAAAATAAAAATTGATTTGAAAATAAAGCCAAAAAAAAAAAAAAAAAAAAAGAAATAACCATTTTAAGCAGCACATTTCTAAATAGCCCATGGGTCAAATAAGAAATTATGAGAACTATTAGGAAAAACTTTATTGATTTAAGAGAACAAAAGTACATTAATGAATGCATAGTTTCCATTGTTTAGAAGAAAATTAATAGATATTAAAAGTTTATTTAAAAAAGAAGTGTAGCCAGGCTCGGTGGCTCAGCCTGTAATCCCGCGCCTTTGGGAAGCCAAGGTGAGTGGATTGCTTGAGCCTGCGGGTTTGAGACCCTCCTGGGCAGCGAGACCTCATCTCTACAATAAATCAAAAAATCAGCCGGGCGTGGTAGTGCATGCCTGAAATTCCGGCTACTCGGAAGGCTGAGGTGGAAGGATCGCCGGAGCCCAGTGGGTCGAGGCTGTGGTGGCCGGGAGCGGCCACTGCATTCCAGTCTGGGTGACAGAGTGAGACTCCAACTCAAAAAAAAAAAAAAAAAAGAAAAGAAAAGAAGTGTAGTTCAGATTAATAATATGTATACCCATCTTTCAAAGCTAATAAGGTTAAATAAAACTCAATATACTGGAGGTAGAAATAATCAAGAAAAAAATAAACAAATTAAATAAAATAAAAGCATTAAAGATTATCTATCAACTAAACAAAATTGTTTATTTTAGAAATAATAATTTTGTAAAAAGTTCATTGGTTGCCAGGGTTTAGGGAGAGTGAGAATGACTAGAGAGAGTACTGATGATTTTGGGGAAAATAAAACAATTATGTATACTACTATAATTGTGGACATCTGTCATTATACATTTGTCAAAACCTATAGAATTTACAACACCAAAAGTGAGCTTAAATGTAAACTATGAATTTAGGGTGATAATGATGCATCAGTGTAGATTTAACCATTGTAACAAATGTACCAGTCTGTTGCGTGGTAGCATATGCCTGTAATTCCGGCTACTTGGAAGGCTGAGGCGGAAGGATCGCTGGAGCCCAGCAGGTTGAGACTGCGGTGGCCGGGAGCGGCCACTGCACTCCAGTCTGGGCGACAGAGTGAGACTCGAACTCAAAAAATAAATAAATAAATAAATAAATAAATAAATAAATAAGTGTGTATTTATTTTTACATGTTTAAACTTCAGTCACCTTCAAAGTACTCTCCATTTGATGCAATGTACACCCATCAAAACTTTTTTTCCACTACTCAAAACAGTTTTTGAACTCATCAATTTTGACGTCTTTTAGTGCTCCTGCCTTTTATTGTTTTACCTCTTCCACATCAGCAATATATTTCCCTTTGAGCACTTTTTTCATCCAGGGAAACAAAAAAAAGTCATTTTGGTGAATAAGGGAGGATGGAGCATGTGGGTCATACTGTTTTTAGTCAAAAACTTCAGAACACAGCCTCTGCGTGGCATGGGCAGGTAGTTCACGTAAGTCACCCATCATGAAATGGGCAATTGTGTTGAAAGAATTCCTCCTCAAAAAAAAATTGCTGAAACTGAACATCTCACAGAAAAGCTAGCTGGCACAATGATGCCAATGGGTTCCTAGAACAGTTATGTGAAGGGGGAAGCCTGTACCATGAGGGACACCCTCCAAGAAATAATTCCAGTTGTTTTGTCTCCCCTCATATAGATAGAACAAAGCACATTCATAGGGTAATTACAAGAGATGTGGAAAAAGCATATGATGAGATTCAATAGCCATTCATACATTGACATTCTATAAGCTAGATCTAGAAGGAAACCTCTAAAATAGATAAAGGATATCTACACAAATCTTACAATTAATATTGTATCTAGTTGGTGCTATAGTAATCTATTTCTACCTAACTTTGAAAAAACCCAAGAATGTTCTATCTCACAACTGCTTTCCAACATTTTTCTTAATATTCTAGGCAGTACAAGAAGACAAGAAAAATAGTTCAAAAGCCATAACAATTAAACAGCAAAATGTTCAACTGTTATTACTTGCATATATGATCGTGTCATTAAAATTTTTAAAGGAATATATAATCAATGTTTGTATACCTAACCGTGAATTGTACCCCACATCTTTATAATAAAATAATAATGATAATTTAAAAAATAAAAATTAAAAAATTAAAAAAGAAATATATGCTTGTACATATACTCATAACCTGCCAGAACTAGTAAGTGAATTCTAAAAATTTATAGGACACAAGTCACAGATTGAAATATCATTTGCATTTATATGTAGTAGCAACAAAAGTTTTGAAGATGTAACTAATAAAAATCACTAAATTATATCAAAACATAAAATATCTTAAAACGAACATAAGGAAATTGCTGGACATTGCTGAGATGAATTAAGACGTAAATAAATGAAGAGATACTATATTTTTGGATTGGAAGACACAAATTATTACAATGTAAAGTTTTCTTATATTGATCTATAGTTTCCATGTAATCAAAGTTATTAGCCCAATAGTGGTTTTAAGGCAAATGACAGATAAACTTAAAAATTATATGAAAATGCAAATAGCCTAAAGTAGTCAAAAAATTGAAAAAAGAAAAAAGACAGATAATTTATACTGTTTGTCTTATTTTACTTTTTCTTAATTTTTTTTTTTTTTACTTTGAAGTTGTGGGGTGCAATTCACGATTAGGTATACGAATGATCATTGTACAGATGATTTTGGACATTCCTTACTACTTGTCTTTAAAATTTACTTTAAATTGTAAAGAAATTAATAAAGATAGACAAATGGACTAATGAAACTAAATACAAAATCCAGACACAAGCTCACGTAACTGCAGAAAACTGATTTTTAACAAAGGCAGCAATACAGTTCAAAGAAAAAAACAATGTCTTTTCAAATATTGTAACACAGGAAAAATTAAATATTCAATTCTCTTATCATATAAAATAAACACTAAATTAATTGAAGATATATAATAGATCTAATTATAGAATCAAAAACTGTAAAGCTTAAGAGAAAAACATAACATATTATTACAACTCTGAGGAAGGTAAAATTTTATCAGGATGTAAAAGCACTAACAATATGTGAAAAATGTTAATAAATTTGGCTTCATTAAAATGAAAACTTCTTTCATTAAAATATACTTAAATAAGTGAAAGCATAAGACACATACTGTGAGAAAATATTTGTAAAACTTTCTAGCAAATAATTTTAATTCATTTTATATAAAGAACTCCTCAAACTTATAATTGAACATACCAATTATCCAACTAAAAGACTTAAACAATCAAAAGAAAATAAATACATAGAAAGTGTCCAACATCATACTTTATCAAGAAAATGCAAATTAAAACAATAATGGCATACTGATACTCCCTCTAGAATGGATAAATTAAAAAAAAATTTTTTTTAACTATTTGAAGATGGCAAAGAAACCAAGACCTTCCCTGTCATGCATTGCTGGAGGAAGCATAAAATGGAAAACTCTTTGGTATTATTTTATAAAGTCAAACACTCACCTGCCCAACCCACCAAATCTGCTTCTTGGTATATAATGAAAATAAGTAACTGTATGCATCCCCCCACCACCAATGTATGAAGAAAACGTCAGCATCTTTATATATTATAACCTCATGCTGGGGCATGAGGGACAAATATATTATCCAGAAAAATGGATATAGCATTATGGTATATACATATAGTGGCATAAATGAAGCATGAAAAGGTGATTACTGATACAGCAACAGCATGAGTTAATTTTTACAGATATTATATAGTGTGACTATCAATAAAAAGTAATATACACTCCATAGTTTTGTTTACATAAGGTTCTAGAAGAGGCAAAAATAATTTTTGGTGATAGAGATCAATATAGTGGCTTCCTCTGTAGGAAGAGATTGACTAAAAAGGACAATAAGAATTATTTATGGGTTACAGAAACATTCTATTTTTTGATGTGCACATTGTATAAACGGATATATAGATTTGTCAAACCCCATCAAATGAATATTTCAGATTTCTGCATTTTTCTGAATTTACGTAGACTGAATTAAAAAGGTTTAAAAATTCTAACTTGATGCATCGGATGTGCTTTTCTTCTCAATGTTTCTGAAGCCGAATCATGATTTTGTCAATATAGCTCAAGTAGTTTAGTTACTTAAAAATTAAATGCACAATAATCATATTTTTTAAATAATTTAAATGTAAACCAGAAACCCAACATATTGATTTGTAATGAGAAAAATAACTGTTATGTTCATAGTGGCTAGCTAGAACATTCACTTTCTGTAGGAAAGTCTTCTTTGAAAAATCAAATTCCAACCTGAAATCAGTTTGGTGAATTCAGAATCAGTTCAAGTGTAATTAGTTTTGTAATTGCAATGGCTGGTGTCATCAAGCTGGAATAACCTGAGGTAACCATCTCCCTTTCAAGTCAATTGTACCTCTTTTCAGGCTAGACAGCTATGAAGTAAAAAGGTCAAGCTCCAGCCTTTTTAATGCACTTTCTCTTGCTTTTAACAAAGGAATTGTCTGAAGAATAGTGCAGTGACATAAGCTTTTTATTCAAAATCGCCTTCCCATCCTGTTCTACAGAGACGTCCACCAGGTCATTTTGCTTAAATTTTGATATTTCTATGTTTCTCATTTGTGAACAGTTACTGATGTGGATATCTGACCTCATTCTATAAGTATCTACTTTAATATTTTAATTCTTAGAGTTAAATATTTGGGGTCCCTCATGATGTAATCTTTGATGTTTGGGATGAAACGTGGCATGTGGTATGAATGATTCTACATAAAAAATTTTAATGCAATGATTTGTGCCACATCAAAATATTGAAAGGCTATTTTTATTACTAAAAATAGTTCTTTGCCTTATCTCTGAACTTCACTTCATCCCTTTGATCCTCACTCTATCCCCGACTCTCATAATCTTCTCTCCATTTGTAATTCCATCTATGGTAATGAGCTCTCATATTTTATTTGAATAATTCCCAAGTCTTAGCTCATTCTAAACACATCTGGATATAGTGATAGGGTAATATTTAGCCACAGTGTGAAAATATATGCTTTTTGTATTACTTGGCAATACTAAATGTTTAGTTTTCTTAATGTACCCCACCTAAATTATATCTAGTCAGAATGAGCACATAAAACAGGTAAGTGAAATAAATTTCAGCATCAAGGTAGCTGGTGAAAATAAGAGTTAAATATTTTTAAAATTTTTAAAATTTATTTTAAAGATGTAGGGTACCTACTATATACCCATATATCATAGATTTTATTTTTGAAGGAAGGATGCATTGATTCATGTACAAGTCATAGATCTGAAAAATATTTTGACTCCCTAATTACCAAGAGAGGCTCATCAGTGTGTATATTCTATCTTTATTCTCCTATTTATGCCCCACCTGAAGCTGTAATTTGATTCAAATGCAATGAATTTGTCTAAAGTTATATATTTGTTAATATGGTTTTGGAACTATAGGACTTGATTTTGGTGATTGTCAATGATTCAATTTCTTTCACTGGTATAGTCACATTTATAAATATGTGAAGGTCTTGGGATTAATAATTAAAAGTTCACTTCTTTAAGGTTTCTATTTTTTTATATGTTAGATTATATACATATATAAAAATTATGTTTGGTTGTTTTTTAAATTGAAATAATAATATTTGTCATTTTTGTGTAATAAACTTGTTTCTATAGTTATAATGTACCCTTAACAGAGGAGACAAAAGAGAGGTCAATTCTATTACACAGCAAAGAACCATTTATATGAGACCTGCTTTGCCTCTGAATGTCTAAGAGAGCATGGAAAATATCTTATAACAAATGACTGTCGTGGTAAGAGGCTAGGGTACAACCGTGAGCAAACCCTAGTCCCCAGGTCCTGATGGCTGAGGAGACCAGTCTAGAAGACATTTTTAAATTACAGGGGCAATTTCTGGCCATGATCAAGGCAAATGGCAAAAAACGCAGCAAAGAGAAATAAAGAGAAGCAGTGATTTGACCCAACACATAGGCAGAGAACTATCATCGATTAACAGAAGGCTGATACTCAGAAATCTGGCTATGAATTTGCATGAATATATGTAGGAATCAGAGTAGTAACTCGACTGTGGGGGGATCCAGGCAGAGGACAAGACCTAAATTCTAAGGACAGATTCATACTAGAGTCAGGAACTCTTCATTACCCAATGATTAGGAAATTAGCCAGGCTGCTGGCAGTGACTTTATCAGGACTATTAAGATATGAATGAGAGGACCATAGTAGAAGAGAGGATTAAGATTGCACCCTGAGGGCCAGCATGTAGTCCAAGAGTTTTCAGTCAGCCTAAGAATAAAAGGCTACTCAGGAACTATACATGAAAAAAGTCATTGAGCCATTAAATGATATTAGATGACCAGCTCAAATAAGAATTTATGATCTGAAAGATAAATCAATGTAAATAATCATGTTAAAGTACAGACAGATTAAAATTTCAAAAATTCAGAAAAAAAGATAAGACATTGCTAAATTAAATTTATTCCTAAGTTGCCTTCATAGACAGCAAACTGTAACCTAACTTTGTATGTAAACAATGTGCCACCTACCTTAAGAGAATAATCTTATAATCTATAACTGAGTCTCAACCAGTCACAGCATCCAGGCTTCAGTCAATAACAGGGTTCCAAGTGATCAGACCATGACACTGTTCTCTTAAAAATCCACATGGGACATGCAAAAGAGTCTAAAATAGTTGTCACTGGAGTTAGGAATGGCAAAGAGACAGGTAGTAGGGCAAAAGCAATATTTGAAGACAAATACAGAGGTTTTCAAAAATAATACCATATGCAAAGCAACAGATTTAAGATAACACTATAAACTTGAGTTTGTGTTATAACTACTTTTTGAACTTTTGATGGTATCTACTAAATAAGAACATAGTGTGTTCCATAGAAAGATAAAATGACACCTAGGTACAATGAAAAAAGATGTTTATATTTGTGCAGCAAAAGATACATTTTCAAATGTATGAGTTTGTTTTGACTGAGAAGACGGGAGAGATTCTCAGTTTTATCATAAGAAAATTATTTAATTACCCCAAATAACTTGTTTAAAGTTTCTTCCAGATGCAATTTGATTTATATATTTTTGATATCCTTCTTTAGATAAATAGTTTAAAAATGTTTGCAGAAGTTTGGTTACAGACTGTTTAGCCAACAAATGCACCCTTTATACTAACTTAATCAGGTAATGATTTCTGTTACAAAATCCGTGTCACATTTGGCCAATTCATGTTATTTGCATTCCTACCCTGTTGCAAAATTTTAACAGGCATTCACCTTATGTTCTATGTGAAAGTTGCCCTCAAAATATACATACACATGGTGGTGTTGTAAAAATCAAAATCATTTTTATGGATCAAAATTTATATCCAGGGTCATGAGGTAGAGGAGTCAGTCTCCTCAAGTCATAGTCATTTATTTGAGATGGTACTTGTTTATCACATGGACATCTTTATTTGGCCACCTCTGGATAAATAGTGAAGAGATAGACATTGGCTAATAATTATTCAGAGCCATATTGCACTAGGATGGTCAGTTAAAGTGTGTAATGTATCTAGTCTGTAACTATTTTATTTTCAATATTAGCTCCCTTTGCTATTTAGGGTAAGCAGAAAATGTATTGTCTTAAGTACTAACATTTGTGGACTTTGAAGTTTTGTCAGCATGGCTTGCTCTTTTCCACTGTGTCTTCATTAACCATGGGCCACTGCCCATTGTACAACTGACAAGTTGTTCCCTACAGCGAACTTTCCTAAGAGCCTATAAAAAGAGAATCTAAGGAATCAGAGTCCTTCATCAAAAGGTTTCCACATGAGCACACATCCAATTCTCCACTGTTTCGACAAGGTACAGGATTTCTTTTCTTAAGTCCAAACTGCTGAATGCTTTTGCAATAATTGCCACCACACTTACAGAAATGCATATCTAATTCTATTTCTTCAGAAGTACATTTTCTCAAATTTGAAACATTTGAGAATAAGTTAACTTCTGGGTCTTTAGGAAGACAATCAGTTATATCCTCCATTTTCACGTCTTGGTCTGGTGGAGGGAGAGTACACTAGTAGTGTTCTGGAACTCTTGATCCATATTGGGCTTCTAAATTAAGTCACTTACAAGATTTCTTCCTGGTATCTCATAGTCAGCCATTTGAAATTAGATGCTAATGTAGGCAGCAAATCAAACAGAAGTTCTGTGCCCCCATTTTCCCATCTATTGTGCTCATGGACATCATATACAGCAGAAAGACTCAAGATTAAAAAAAAAAAAAGAAAAAGTGAGTCTTAACTAAAAAGTGCATTTCAAATACTTTTACTAGATAATCAGGAATTGTAATTACAGATTACAAAGCCTAATATTTAGTTCAACATATCCACACAGAGAAGTAGAAAATAACCCTTGATCTGACCAATAACTTGGTTTTCTAAATTTAAGAAAGTCAAGAAAGTATTTTCTTTTCTAAAATGAGTTTAAATAACACTCCCAATGTCTTATTGACAATACCCAATGTCCAACAGTAATAAAGTGTGTGTATGTGCACATGCCTGTGTGTCTGTGTTTTTCAAAAGATACTGTAATTTAACAGGCATGTCCGCAGTTCAGCATGATAAGAGTCTTGACCTCTGATAGATATGAAGAAATGAAGTATTCTTCTGTGTGATTTCAGCAGCCTGCTGGACAGGGTTGGGCCAGCCCACAGAGGTGGGAAATCAGAGGAAACCATTTTCTTATCATTCTGGTAAAATTTATTTTAAAAAAGAAAAAGGTCTTATAGAGCTTTCCATTTTTCAGTGTGCATAAGAGAGCATCTTATATATAATAGATGCTGAATAAAGTGTATAGACTGAATAATAAACAGACACACTTTCTTATCCCAGGTATAGCAATACCTCAAATTGAAGAAAAAAGTTTTATAATGGAAACATTTCTTAAATTGTGTAGAGATAGTAAGAAAAATACACCAATATAAATGGTAACAGAGCACAAGGTGATAATTTAGAATGAGAAGGAATTGGTACATGCAATTACCATTTAGATTATAAAGTTGTACAGGGTAAGTTACAAATTGGATTTGAATAGAAGAAAATGGCAGCCCTGAAAGTAAACATTATGTGCTCTCTAACCTAGCATTCAGGTACATGAGATGCTCTATTCTGTCTGTAAGTTAAATTTACCGATTCTTAGTTCATTAAACATTTAAAAATCCATATACAATAGGCATTCTCTTGTTTTCTGTTTCATGTGGACTGGTGAATTTTTTCCTTAAATTAACTATAAATGGCCCAGCTTCTAATTTTTTAAAAAAAAATCAGAGTCTAACTTTATCACCCAGTTAAGATGAACACCATCACAACTCGGTACAGTCTCTAACTCCTGGGCTCAAGCAATCCTTCTGCATCAGCCTCCTGAAAGCTGGAACTACAAGTGCTTGCCACTACACCAGGCTAATTTTTGTTTTTTATTATTAATTTTTATAAAGATTAAGTATTGTTATGATACCCAGGTTGTTCTTGAATTCCTGGACTCAAGTGATCCTCCTGTCTCTACCTCCCAAAGTGCTAGGATTATACGTGTGAGTCATGCCTGGCCTCTAGTTTCAAACTTCAGAAGAAAAAGGAAATCTTCACAGTCTTCAAGTTTTCAATTATATGCATTCACAGAATGGGTATGAAAGTATCTTATAAGATTGTTATTTGCTGAAAAGAGAGAATAAATATATTCTAGGTTACCTGTTAGTGATATTCAAACAGTATTTAAAAAAATTATGAATATGAGAATTAGCATGAAATTTTGAACAAGATTTTTGGGTAACCTTAACTAAAATAGAGGAAATATAACTGGCATTATGTCTTCCAAATTTACTATTTTAGTTTTTCTGAATTTATTTCAATGTATGAAGTTGTCTAAATGACACGCTAAATTTTGATCTTCCAAATCAATATACACACTTTTAACTAATCAGTGAGACTCTAAATCCACTAAAGATTTGTTCCTAGACCTGTAAATGTTACACTTTAGTATTTGGAAAACTCCTTTTTTCCATTTATGGTTATAAAGTATAAAAGAGAAATTTTCATAGCTCATATAAAGAAAAAAGTCAATTATTGAATATGATTGTACAGCTTAGTCAGAATTAAAACAGTATATAGTTTATATGAGAACCAAAAAAATGGAATAATGCATTATTCTCTACATGTTCATTGAATCACACACACATACACCTACTGCCATAAGTTCTAGCCAAACAAGTGAAGGCTAAATAAAAGAAAGCAACAGCATTCTAAAATGTCAGTCATATAAAACAAGGAAGTGAAACAAAATTTGCATTTTAGATAACTCTGGATATTAAATATAATTTTAAACCAATTGAAATCTATATTTATTCCAAACACACAGTTGGTGAGGAGAAAATGTGTCTATGTTAGACCTGCCTTAAAATAAATTCTCTCTTCCCCACATGTCAGTCATTTCCCTGTTTCTTTTATTAAAATTCCATATGAGTTAGAAGCAAGATGTGGTATCTTCAAGCCTCAGCTGATTTACAGTGCCCCATACTTGGTCCAGACTAAAATAGATCATTTTGATTGCTTCCTTGAAGAGCAGACTCATGGAAAACAAACTACCCCTTAGAAATCATTAGGACAGAAAATTAGGGCAAATAGTTGAGTCCCTCACCAGGAAGCTGTAATACTTAAGAGTTTCAAGTTTCTCCAAGGGTCTAGAGAGTAATTTTAAGTTTCATGGCACTCCCAAACTATCATGGGTTGTTTGACACTTCTAATTCTCCACTCCTTGATAGATAGCATTTAGTTCAGACTAGATCACTCAATGCAAAGAGACCAACATATGCATTTTTTTTCAATTGGCTTCTAGTCCATCCTTGAGAAATTGGGACTACAGAGAGACTGAAGGGAAAGAGCTGACAGACAAAAGAAGAGCGGCTTATCCTCTTCCTAACAGTGATTTTGATACTTTGGAATAACGGCAGCCACACAAAACACTTAGCTAGGAACAATTATCTCTGGGAGATAGTTAAATTACATTCTACCTATTCAATGTTCTTAAAACTGCTTGATTCCTTATGCAGGGCTCTAGGAAAGATTTACGTGGGGGGGTGGTAAACGTTACTAATAACTAATATTTATTGACCAGTCACTGTGAATTAGGTACTACTCAGACCTTATTTCGTTGATTATTTAATCCTCAAAAAATAGTATATTGTCTCACTATTCTTACTTTATAGATCTGAAGGTTAGACAGCTGGAGGGGCTATGTAACTAGCTCAATATGAACCCATGCTACACTGACCTACTAATAATTGGAAAAGTGGATTTGGGCCCAAGTGATCAAACAATACATTCCATGTCATCAATTACACTCCTGCATTTCAAATGTGACTCCTTATGTATGTGACAATGACCCTGGTGGCAACATTGGTTCTAATACATTAAACATTTTGCGTTGAGCTGTACAATATTATAGCACTGGAATTCTCTGAGTCACCTGACTTTGAAGAATTTCCTCTTTATTGGAATCTCTTCACTTTAGCATATAACATGGATATTTCTAGTTCTAGTCAAATACTTTGACTATTTGCTAGATTTTTACTAATCTTTCCTTTACTGGTTGATTTCTGGACAGGCTAAGTAAACATGTCATCTTTTGTTTCAAGAAGTGGAGCAATGTTGATACACATTTTATTTGAGCATAATTTGACCCTTTATAAATGCTGCTATTGTGTATTTCTAGGAGCATGCTTTGTTATGAACTGAAAGTCAGAAATATCATTCATAAGGTTTTTACTAATACTGCTAGACTCTCTCATTGAAATCATACAATGGCCCTATATAGTGAGTTTTATCAGCATAGGTACAGATGAGAAAAATGCATACCAGAAAGTCAAGCTAATTTATGCAGGGAAACCCACAGCCACTCATGAGCACATAGTTAATATACAAGCCATGAAGGAAATGATGGAGTAAGTCAAACAGAAATGTAGGATTGACTTTTCAAAACAGCAGAGTCAGGAAAGCAAAGATGATGGCATGTTGGGCATGATCTAGGAACAGCAAGAGACTTATGTGAAGTTGTTTAATGAGCAAAAAATAAGATGTGATGAGATTCAGAAAAGTAGTAGTAAACCTTATGCTGTGGAACCTCATAGCCATTGGAAGATGTTATTGCATCTGAGCAACATGAGATGCCGTTGACTGTGGATAACCAAAGAAGCAACTGAGTCAGATAAATCCGAGATGATTTTGCTTCAGGAATTATAAAATGAAATTTGCATTTATAGTGTTGGGAAGTATATTTGGGAAAAGTTCAGGAATTTTGTTTTGGCTATGTTAGGTTTGAAATGTTTATTCATTAAAATGTTAGACTAGGTAAAAAACTGGATATGAGTACATGCAGATAAACAATGTTATTTCTGAATCATAGCATGTAAGTAGTCTTTAAAACTATGAGACTGAATGAGATATCTAAGGTCCAATTGACAGAAGGAAAATAATCAAGAAATTAGTTGTTGTATGCTTACATGATGGGAAATCAGAAGGCTATCTAGATAAACCAACAAAATCAGGATACACCAGACAAAGTGGTAATATAGGGTGAAAATCAAGAGAAGATTTTGTACAGAAAGCAAATATTCAAGGAAAGGGCCTGAACTACCAAGACAAATGCTGCTAATATGTCAACCAAAATGAGAACCGAAACTGATCATTGGTTTTAGCCACAGAGATTAGTGTGATGGCATGAAGACATTTTGAAAAAGGTATTAGAGAAAAAAATCAGATTAGAATAAAGTCTCCAGAGAGAACAAGAGGAAAAAAATAGAGATTAAAATAGATGTTTAAATTTTAGCTGAGGTCCCACCCTATTTCTGTGCCTGGCTCTTTCTGGTACATGATAAAATGTAGTCTAGAATTTCATGAATATTCATTTTATGTGTAATAATTTTGAGCTATGCTTCATAGATAAAAATAAAATCAATAGAGGTTTCCTCAATATTCTTCTTAATATTCTAAATATAGAGGATTTCTAAATGTTTTAATTGAATTGGATGACAACAAGTAGAAAAATAGTGCTCGTAATATTTCAAGTTTATGTACTAAAAGTCAATGTCATTATAAATAAGAAGCTATCTCAAACACTTTTAATATTGTAACTCAGATAGCTCAGAGATAAATTAATTGAACTGAGATTCTTATGTTCTAAGATTAAAAGGAATGATTTATTTTCCCTCAACCTTTTACTTAATTTTCTTTTGTTCAAATACATATCAGTCAAAGAAATCTCATTTCTTATTCTTTAAGTTATATATTTTAGTTTTCTGAATCAAATTACACACATCTATTTATTACACACCAAGTAAAGTAGTATAGCTTGTCCTCAGACATCTCTCAGTTTCAAGAAATCTCTAAACTTATGTAGTTAGAAAACAACGTTCACACGTCACAATCTCAAGAAGTATAAAAGTCATCATTGTAAAAAAAAAGTATATGTATTTCCATTCTGAATAAATCACTGTGCTTTATATCTTCTGTAGAAGAATCACATGGATAAATTGTGGATCACATTTATCTTTTGAAACTTCCTACTTGAGAATGTAAGAAAAGCCAACGTGACAGTTGAATACACTTTGAAGTTCTTTTACAGCTCAACTCTCCACAACTTTTATCTTTTATTTTGCAACTGCTTTTAAATTTGTATTTCTCTATAAATGGCATTTTTGTTTAACACTATTTTCTTTTTCCTCTTGCTTTTTAAAAAAATCCCCCTATTGTGCTTTTTCCTGTTAATTTTGCTCTTCATGATGGCTAAATACTTTCTGTCAAAGGTAACAAAACCCCATTGTATTAAATCCCTGGCCTTTGAAAAGAATGTTAATAACTTTGATCACTGTATTTGTATAATTAAGGTGTGGGTCTTTGCTCTAAAGGAGTTCATCTCTTGCTTTGAATCTGGAAAGGATGATGTATTTATGAAGATGAGCACTCTGTTGGAAAGTCCCTGGTCTCCTTTGGTTTGCATCTATCTATGTCCCCAGACTGCTCATCCAATGTTCCAATGACAATGATTAGCGGGACCCCCTACAAGCTGCAGATGGAATGAGGCAGAGCGATAAGGCACACTGCCTTTCAGATTAGCAGGGAGAGAGGCCTTCTTCACAGGAAGCCCAAGAGGATGCCGTTTAAACAAGCGTGCAGAAAATATTGGGGTAATTACCAAGCACCGGGAGGGGGGCTCAGCATTGAGAATAGATTAAAAAATTCATTCAGCAGATTAATTGATGCTTTCCCTGAAGCTTGTCTTTAGAAATAATTCCCATGGAAATTCACAGCTGAGAGTGAAAAGTGTATTATAAAAAGATATTTTCATTACAGCCAATATATGTACTAACACTTGAACCACATTTGTTTTTGCCAGAGAAGCTTTGATTCTTTTGATCGCTCAACTTTGCAGTTTTGCTCTCTAAAATAAGACTCTTGCATCAGGCCCGAAAACCTTGATGTGTGCAGATATATTACAGGAAGTTGTTTAAAGTATTCTTTTGGAAATATCTGGGCAAGCTTTTGGTAATTTCAGTTATTTTCTGCCATAATATACTTGATTGCCATTCTGATGTCAGATTTGATTTATCTAAAACAAAATCTGTTGTGGGTGTATTTGAGCAGAAAGTACCCTGAAGGAGGAGAACAGGCATCCCTCAGTCCCACAAGGCTACTGGAGTGTATAGCATCAGTGCCATGACAGATTTTTTTCAGGGGAAAAGCAAATTGACCTTTGCCTCCTTCTTTTCTAACCAGCTGGCAAATAAAGGTTCTTGACAGCAAAAATATAGAGATAACCACTTATCAAATATACTAGTTTGGAAAGGCGTCTTACAAGCAGAAATATATGTGTAAGTGTGTTGTGCACACACACTTATGGCATAACGTTTATGGAACACAGCATTAGGCTTGAAAAGGACATGCCTATCTTTTGGAAATATCAATCTATCATTGCAAAATGATAGGAAGAAATCTATTAAAATTGTGTTGGTGCATTATTTTCATGATGCATAATGTGTAGAAAGAAATCTGTTTATAATGTCTAGGTTAATTAGAAATTATCTTGGAATAAATTAATGTAAGTATCCTCACTGCAGATGTCTGCTCATGCACATAATGATTCTAAGACCACTTGGGAATTTGAGTGTGGATATCCATTCCTTTGACTTGGGTGAACAGGATAGGTGATTCACCTATCCCATGAGGAAAGCATACTCTGTTCCCTTCACCTTGAATGCACTTTCCCTTCATGTGTACCTATCATGCTATACTCATGCAGCTAATGTTGTACTGTGCCTTCCATGGGCTCTTTTCTTTGTACTAAATATTATTCTTTACAATTTCATTAGTACAAAGATATTGGTTTTATATATGGAAACATTTTCTTTGATGTATAATCTTATTTTGTATTCCGGTTTAAAAAAATTAAATATATTTTTGCCTTAAAATGCATCTTGGACCTTGACATCATACCTATTGAACTAGTCAGCCTTGCATGCAAGTAAATGTCCAAGTGAAATGTTGACAGTTCTATGTAAGCTTCTTATGGCGGATCCTGTTGAAGAACTCATGACAACTTTTTCCCCCTTTTTTTCCTGTTCTGACTAGGACATTCTGGATTTTGCTTGGGGTTCAGGAAAAACAAAAACAAAAACCAAGGAGTAGGATCCTCCCTAATATAAAGGAATAGACTATGACTGGCTTGATGCTGCCATGGAAATTCTGCTATCTTCATCCATGGGAGATTTTTAAATGTAGCTCATCTTTTGATCATAAAGAGTAACATGATTTAGCAGACCAATGGAAGGAACCCGAATGTTTACTAACACTGTTGAGCCACTGAATTAACCTGGGATTTCTTTTTTTTGTCATAAGACAAATGTCCTCCGTGCCATGTTTAGCTCAGTGTTCTGTTTCTTGAATCATAATTAATATAATTTCTTTTCATTTCCTAGGTGATGTAGGGATATTTTCCTTATCTTTGTGTCCACATTACACAATTATCATCATACTATTTAATTTACTAATATGTAACATGGCAGTACCTCCATTAAATGGCAAGCTCTGCTTCCCTGTTCTTGAAATAATCCTACTTAACAAATATTTGTCAAATTAGTAGAGGTGAGGTTACTGATCTGTATTTTTTTGACTATGATTTTTTTCTTTCTTAATAAAAAGTCAGGATAATAGTGTTTTGATAACCCTCTCACTCTCCAGTTGAGAGATGGTTCTGGGTTTTTTGCCTGAACCCAAAACTTCAACTCAGTTAATTTCTTCTTAATCAACTTCTAATATATCCAGAGCTCTGTTGGCTATATTCTTTCCTGACTAAACACCGGTATCCTTATTACAAAAGATGTAACAAATACTTTTGGTAGTTATACATTATCTATGGCATCAGTTTTATTTTTTTGCTATATACCCAGCACCCAGTACATGGCTCAATGTCCAGAAGATAGAAAAAATTTGTAAATACATTTTGGTTGAATGAATTATAAACCTCTTCTTTTCATCTATAAATATTTCTATAAATTCTTGTTACCCCATTTCCAAGATGACCAATTCCCACACCTTTTGTTTTGTTTTGTCTTGTTCCTCAAGATTTAATGTTTTTGAAGAACTCTTAGTAGAACAACACTACCCTGACATTTTAAAGCTATGTACCCATATCCCCCTCCTGTGCATATATTTAAAATAAATTCTACTCTAGAAATGTGGCTAGACTGGTTTGCCTCTGTTATTGCTACATATAAGCCATGAGTGATTTGGAAAATCATCTATATTTCCAGAAAGGGTTAAGAGCAGTTAAGAGCTGTTAACCTGGCATGTGAGAGGCAGCAGATAAGGTTAGAATCTCATATTGCTCTCACTCGATTTAGTTCATTTCCCCAAGGAAAACAGCATGGTCCACAGAAAACTAGAGTTCCCATGGGCTACAATAATCTACAGGGCATATACCAAAACATCTCATATTGTAAAGCTTTCTAACCCTAAAATATTATTAGGTTTATACCAGACTGGCTCAGCTGAGTGCTCCAGAACAGGTTCTCCTGCTTTATTAATGTTTGAACTTCCCAGCCAACCTCCAGAAGTACCATGTATCTTAGCTCTTTTAGTTGGGCTGGTTTGTCAGTCAGTTCTTCTCCTCTCTCCTGTTGCCTGGCATGACTCTCTCTGATGATAATCGTTGAGATTTACTCTTTAACAATGATTCATTCAAAAACACAAATCAGATTTAGGTTGCCTGACTCAGAAAATACTTTTAAAAAAATCTCATTCACTGTTCATATACCACATAACCAATTAGATAAGTTTGGCTTGCCAGACTTTGAGAGATTGCCTGCATTGAAAGCTGTGGCTACTATAGGAGCAAGTCTGGTAGTAAAGTGAATAGCAGGCCAAATCTGTGTATTAAGGCCAATAGTTGCATGTTTTAAATATAATAGCCACCCTAGAACAGAAGTCCCCAATCCCCAGTCCATGACCTGTTAGGAAACAGGTAGCACAGCAGGAGGGGTGAGTGATTAACAAGAGAGGGAAGCTTCATCTGTGTTTACATCCCCTCTCCATCACTTGCATTACTGCCTGAGCTCCATCTTCTGTCAGATCACCTGTGGCATTAGATTCTCATATGAGTGTGCACCCTATTGTGAACTATGCACGAGAGATCTAGGTTGCATGCTCCTTATGATAATTTAATGCCTGATGATCTCAGGTGGAGCTGAAGTGGTGATACTAGCACTGTGGAGTGACTGCAAATACAAATTATATTAGCAGGGAGGTTTGACTGCACACACACCCAACCCATACCATCTGTGGAAAAATTGTCTTCCACAAAACCAGTCCTGATGCCCAAAATTTGGGGACCACTTCCCTAGAAATTCTGAGGACAGACTGAGGATTGGAGATAGTTAAGGGTATATTTTGGAATATGGGTGGGTTGGGATTTTGGCAAAAGTCTTTAGCTTAAAGTCTATTTGCACAACAAATTGCTGAAAAAATAACTACAGCCAATATTTGTGCTGTATTGAGTAAGAAATCCCTACTAATTTTACAATTTTAAAACAGTATGCTATATAGGACTTTGCTCAATAGTCAACTATTAACTAACCAAAGTGAACAATCATGACTTTTTTTGAGAAAACACTGAAATTTTACTCACAGTGGTGATACCCATGTTTGATGTATCCTTTCATTCCATATTTTCATTTTACAAACTTATCTTGAAAAACAAGATTTAGCCGGGCTCAGTGGCTCAGCCTGTAATCCCACGCATTTGGGAGGCTGAGGTGAGTGGATTGCCTGAGCCTGAGGGTTTGAGACCTGGCTGGGCAACTTGGCGAGACCTCATCTCTACAATAAATCAAAAAATCAACCAGGCGTGGTAGCGCATGCTGGCTACTAGGAAGGCTGAGGCAGAAGGATCGTCGGAGCCCAGCAGGTGGAGGCTGTGGTGGCTGGGAGCTGCCACTGCACTCCAGTCTGGGCGACAGAGTGAGACTGCAACTCAAAAAAAAAAAAAAAAAGAAAAAAAAAAAAGAAAGAAAGAAAAACAAGATTTAATGGAGTTCAATAATATTCCAACTTATAAAATTTCCTTTTTTTCTTGTCAGAATATCAATTGCTGAGGAAACACTTACAGAAATGAATATTGGAGGGTATCAATTTAATATGTGAAGTGAACACAAGCACATACAATGGAATAAAACAATAAGAACAAACGCATAAATACAGTGGTTAAAATTTCTGAAAACTGCTATAAATCTCTTTTTTTTTTGAGTTGTGGAGTCTCACTCTGTCACCCAGACTAGAGTGCAGTGACATGTTCCTGGCCACCGCAACCTCGACCTGCTGGGTTCTGCCTATCTTTCCGCCTCAGCTGTCCAAGTAGCTGGAACTACAGGTGCGTGCTACCACACCCTGCTAATTTTTGGTTTATTGTAGAGATGAGGGCTCACCAAGTTTCCCGGGTGGATCTTGAACCCGCGTGCCCAGTCAATCCACTAGCCTCAGCCTCCCAAAGTGCTGGGATTATAGGCTGAGTCTCCTCAGTCCTAAGGAGAGAGCTGTGTCAGGCAGATTTTACCTGATGTCATTAAATATTGAGTGTTCTAATTCTCCATTTCTCTTCAGATATCAGACCTATCAATTATAATGCAACTTTCTGCATTATGGAAACAATGCATTGACTAAAAGACGTGGTTATCTAGTTATAAGTCTTCATAGATCACATCTAAACTAGTCAATTGGCTAAACCTTCCTTAAGTATTCATTGCTAGGAATAAAATATTTTTAAAAGAGCTTTTGACTAAAAAAACCTCAAAGTATTAGATTGAATATTAAAATGCGAGGAAAGAAAAATTCACCTACAAAAAATTAAAAATATTGTAAATTTGATATAAGTACATTAGAAATGCAAAAATAAGAAAGTACTTCCATATGTGTTGACTAAATAATCCTTAAAATGTTATAAAGAGGTCAATATTGCAACTATGTTTTCTGAATATTTCAATGGCAGATGTCTATAGATTACTTGTATTTTATAACCGACATTTCCCCATATATATTTAAAGCATCTGACTGAGGAAGACAAATCTAGCGGGGAAGACAAAGTGGAATGGCCACCCTTGCCTCTGTGACCATCCAAGATTCACTTTCCTCTGCCCATACTGTAATTCTTGGCATTTTGTCTTAAACCTTACATTTTCCTGATTAAGGCACATATTATCTTTCTTTTCCTTTTATTTGTTCTAAATATCCTAAATATGTGAATTCATAAACATCCAGTTTAGTTTTTATAGACTTCCCCCTTTTATTTCTTCTTGGAGCATTTCAATTTATAATAATTTCATTATTAAGTACTTCTGTCAAAACTCTTTATCCGTTTTCTCTTTGAGAAGCTTTAGCTATGGAGATTATCTGATACCTTTCACATGATTTATATGCTGTAAAGTACCAAGTGTTTTTCCAGAAGGGAAAGTTAAAAGTTCCAGTTCATGAATCAATTTTTTAAAAATGTTCAAACTTAGCATAGAAGAACCATTCTCTTTAACCTTTTCTTAACTTAGACAATTAATTAAGGAGTCTAGGCATTTATTAGTGTCCTGATGATTTGTGTAAGTCTCCATAAGCTAACCACAGGTTAAAAAAAAAACATTGAAGACAATAAAATGGTCCTCAGTGTTAAATTTTAAAGCCAGTATGTGATGGGTGAAAGCAAACATTAAAATATACACTTATTGCAGAGTAAAATATGGACAGAGCCCTAGTTCAAAATCTGGTTGCACTCCTTATCTCAGTCCTAAGGAGAGAAATATGTCGGGCAGATTTTACCTGATGTCATTAAATATTGAGTGTTTTAATTCTCCATTTCTCATCAGATATCAGACCTATCAATTATGTGATTTTCCACATCATGTAAACAGTGCATTGACTAAAAGATGTGGTTATCTGGTTATCTTCACAGATCACATCTAAACTTGTCAATTGGCTTTTTTCCTTCACAAATATTTTCTTTTTTTAACTTAAGTATTTCCAAAAAGATGAATATAGTAATCTTGATGAGTTTCTAAGCCTGTAGGACTGAAAAACAAATTCTGGATCAAAATAAATTAAAGCAGTCAGATTTGTTGGGATAGATTCATTAGTTCTTGTCTGACAATTCCTCTACATCATTGTGCACCATGAGCTTTTTCTGTTTGCAATTTGTATTAGTGGTTTCTATTTCTTTAACGTTGAGCATCTGGGTTCAATTGCACAAATTTGTGATATTAGGAAAACATCCCCTGTTATTTTCTTAGTGATCCATTGTCCATCCCTTCCGTTTTCTCCCCATCATTCTAACTTAAAGACTCCCTGCCGTGTTTCTGACTTTTCGTGATTTTATAGACCCCTAAGATGCATAATATTCCACTACCCTTTCTGACAATCAAGCCTAAGTGACACCCATGTATATTGTAACTAAGAAGATAAATTTATTCATTATCTGTTTCTGTTTATTTGTTCTTCAAGTTCCAATATTCCTTGGTCTATTTCATCTTAGAATACAACCACGTCTTACCTATAGTCATCCTATTTTAACTATTTTAGTTCTCCAGCAAATTTGTTGAGGAAACACTGATTTTCCCTTTGTTATATTTTTATGCATAGGTGGTCATTTAATTCTCTAAGCAGAAGAAGTAATGAGGTAGCATTCTGTGTATTTTCCTCATTTATTCTACCTCAAGGGATAAGAACTGGCATTCATTGACTATGCTATTGGTTGAATAAATTCACTTAACAACAGTACTCATACATAAGCCTACTTCTTGAGGTTCTTTTTCAACAATTGTTCCATTTGCAATTTAAAGGATAAGTGTCATTTAGAAGGTGGATTTGTAGACCACACATCTTAAACCTTAATTGAGACTTATTTTCAGTCTGGCTTGAACAGCAACAAAATAGTATTTTAATCTTCATTTCATTTCTATTTTTTTCTTAATTGCTTCAAAATGTGAAAGAATTATAATGAATAAGTATCACTCAAAATTTCCTAAATTTGAAAACATCATTTTGATTGTAATATGGGGGAATTAAAATATTTTTATTACAAATGTATAGCTAGAAAATGTGTAATAAGAAATGTGTGCATGATGAATTAACTTTATAAATGGCAAACAGCTTACTAACTGGTCAATTTTCAAGTTCACTGATGAAATAATTTGTATGTATAGAAAAATAACTAAATGTTCTGTATCTCATAAACTCCTTTCCTCATTTTAGTTGCCAAATTCCCCAAGCTGAAAATGCAATTTTCTTTCTCTCTATTTCTCTGGAAAGAATTATTTTCAGTACTAAATATCTCTCAGATATTGATTTTTTAAAAAAAAATTGTAACTATATGCATATTTTCTTGTAGCCCCAGTTTTGGCTTAATTTACAGGCATGTGGTAGTTGCCTTTATAACCTCTAGGAAAAGGTGTTCAAGACCTAATTTGAAACACTGGGCATAGTGAAAAGAACCTAACTTTTTAAATCATATAGACTTGAAATTTAGTGCTCCCTATAATTTATACTAAAGTTGAACTCTCTAAATTTATTGATTCTCCATGTCACTGTTTGAAAATTGGAGCTGATAAAATAACAATAACAAAATTATTGTGAGGATTATTTCTGTTCCACTATGTAACTAACTCACAATGCATAGAACACAGAAGCCATACTCAATAAATGACAGATTTAAAATTTTTTTCCATTGTTGCTATTACTTTTAGGTAATTCCTGGTTGACAAAACAAAATCCTTTCTTCTCTCCAGAAAAAAAGAAGCAACACAAGTAATTAAGTCAGCTAGAAATATCCTTCTTGATTTTAAGTGATAGGTTTATGATATTGATCTTTTTAAAGAATGGGTCAGGAGTTTTCATACAATTTAGAGCAGATCAATTAATTGTCTATGGTATATTACACACAAATTCCTGAAAAGCTATAGGGACCCTCACTTTACAAACTATAGGACTAGTGCTTAGACCTGTTGATGACTGAAAACTAGTGAATTTAAATGAAAAAGATCAGCATCTCTCACTGGGGTTTAAAGTGTGTTCAATTTCAGCATGGTGTTTGAAGCAAAAGAAGAAAAAAAATTGTACAGTAAGGTAAGGCTAGGAGCACAAACTAGAAAGGCACAATGAAGCAGCCAAAGACCAGTTTCAAAAAGCTAGAAAGAAAGCCCAAGCCAATTCTTTTAGTGAAAAGCATATGTGAATAAAATTTAGAAAGTAATTTTAAATATATAGATTATAAGTATAATAAAGTGTAATAATATTGCATTTACTATTTTTTTACATTACACATTATATTAATACTTTATTTCTATGATATTTGCAAAATCGCCTCATAATGATTTATAATCTATCTGTGATTTAAAATTGGGAGTGGAGATAGTTTTCTAAATTTGAAATAGTCATAGATAACTGGGGCCACAGGCAGTATATTGGAGATCTGAAAAATAAAAGACATAAAGAAAAGAGATAAAATCACCAGAAGTAAACATAAGGAGAACTGAAGGTATATGAAAATTGCCTATTGTCTTTTATAATTAAAACAGGTGTCAGTGGAAGGTCAAAATTTATATTTGATAGTTAATTTGGTTCACTGTCAGGGTTAGAGAACAACAGAGGTACAGCATCCAAAGAGTTTATTATAAAAAATACTGTTGGAGCTGCAGTGTCTTTGGAGAACTCATCTGTATTTTGGATAAGACCTTAGTTTGTTCTCAGCATTGAGAGACTATACCAATCATTAAGTTCTCTCTTCCAGACATGTGTGCCTGGGATCATGAATTAAAACTTAGAATTGCAACCTGGATTGTTTTCATTTTCACCCCCAATTATAAGCCGATTTCTTATGTCAATTCATATATAAAATGATGTTTTCAACACTTCCCCAAATACATTCCCCAAATGCACTTAAAAAAGGAAAAAATAAAAATAAAAGCTAGCATCAAGTATTTACTGTGCTAATATTTTAATTACCCTTATAAAGTTAATCTTATTTGTACCTTATGTATATGTCAAGAAATGGATTATGAGAACATGGAGAACACCAAAATCCATGAATGTGAAGTAAACTCCTATTTCATAAAAAAATTTAAAAAACCCAAGCATTATTTTGTCACTCATCCATTTTTTAAAGTTACCAGAACAATATTGTTACATCACTCATTATATGATGACCCTACAGTCACTTCAAATAAAAGCCTGTGATCATTGAAATGAATAAATGCAAACAGCTGTTGAAATAGATGGCTCTCCAGAGTCCATGTCTGTCACTAGTCTGGTCATTTTGATCAAGCAGAACAGACTCTCAGGATCCCTCATTTAAGTATCTTAGTTTTTATTTTGTAAGCAAATATATTTTTTTTTAGTATCAGTGAGAAAAAACATTTCTGCATAATAGGCTTTGATATATTCCATTGATCTGTATATGAGACATCCTGTAAGGGTTCAGAGTGACTTCAGTGGAATTGAGATGCCCCTTACTAAAGGCTTCATTTACCAAAGCCACCTCTTGGCTTTAGAAGCAAGCACAAATGCATTTGCTCATTTAAGTTCTACAATAATTATGGGGAGAGTCAGCAAAATTATGCTTTGGTCAGCTATTCTTCACATACTTTGAAATGTATTAAACTATAAAATGTCCAGCACAGTTTTGATAACAACTGATATAAATATTTATTTCCATTTAGAAAGGTTCACTAACAATAAAGTCCTAGAAAAATCACTGTCATAACATACATCTAAGATTTACCAAAATTGTATTTTTCATTTTTAGTGCTTGCTTTTAGATGTAAAGGTTAAAACATTATATACTACTTTGTCCTACCTAATCAACTTCTAAAATATACTATGTAGAGCGCTTTCCAAAAATGTTGAATCAGATTCTTAAATGGTCACTGAAAGATTTGCTTAATAGGTTTAAATTCACTTTTGTGGATAACTTTAAAAACAAAAGCTTAGTTAACATAGCTCCTTTTTGTACTTTTATAGCAGATAAAACACACATATTCTTTACTGCCTACAATTCAAAATATGTATTCATTATCAACTAATGGTTTTGTTGAATTCTTTTAAATTTTGCCATAATCAAACATTTAAAATTGTGTCTTGAATTTAAACTCATCTCTAATCCTTTAAAATTTCCCAAACTGAGAAGCATGGAGAATTTCCTATAATAGTTCAATGAGTGTCTATCTTCCTATTTGTAACTCCTAAATGTGTCAACTAGCACTAAAAAATATATGAAGAAAAAAGTGTTTATTATAAACTCAAATACTGATCTGAAGCAGGTGTCACTTCTCTGTTTCTTGTTAGTTCATTTTCCAGGATTCCTTTTGAAGATCCATCATAGAATTCTAAGTGTTGTGTCTACTGGGATTTACACCACTTGTTCAGTCTATTTATACCAAGTTAATTAAGTGATAATCCCAATGTATCAGAGGACATATGAAGTAATAAATGCCTGCTTCACTTCGAGGCATACTGAGACCACATGGTGAGGAGTCACAGAATGGAAGACTGTTTTATTAACTAATGTCATATTCTTCTGTATAGGGAATATTGCTATTAAACAATCTGTTCTTTTATGCCTTTCATGGAATAAATATTCTTTTGACAACTGATGTGATGTTTCTAAAGGAGATTCTAACCAAAGATAGGCACTCAAAATTTTGTAAATTAAGTAAGGGATTGGCTTCAACTTAGCAACCTAGGTCAATTCATTACCACAACAAACAAAACAAATAAAAATACAGATTTATTTTCTATTGCTAAATTATTTCCATGAATGGATTTTTAAAAACCTCCAATATTCCTTAACTTTGAACTCCACATTCGTTCTATAAATGCTGGCAACCATACACACACATATACATGTGCATACACACACACACACACACACACACACACACACACACACACACACACACAGAGAGAGAGAGAGAGAGAGAGAGAGGGAAAGAGAGAGAGAGAGAGAGAGAGAAACCAAAATTATCCACTTACTAATTTAGTATACCAAAGTGACTGTTTAAATGTTTACTCATTTTATCTATTTTGTTAGATAGATAGCAAGAAAGAAATAAAACTCATTTTTTTTAGCACCATATACAGACAATTGTGAGAAAGAAGAAATATTTGATGAATATATTTATGTCATAGAAATCTTATGGGTGATTTTTAGTTAGATAAATTAGATGTGAAACTATTTCCAACAGTTTAAAACCTTTGAAAAGCATTTGTCAGCCTAGAAATCTCACTATTACATTGGGAGTCATCTGGCCTCCAGCTGAAGTAAAGAATTAGGATGCAGTCCATTCAAAGGTAACCATACAGTAATCCTTCTTTAAAAATGAAGGACTTTCCTCACACCAATTTAAAATGTTGTTTAGAAAAAGCAAAGGAACCTAAGTGAAACCGACAAGTTTATAAACTTGTGAAATTGGGAAATTTGGGAATTATTCTAGTTCTGGTTCTGCTCTCACTAATTTGTTTCAAAACATAGAACATGTAAACACGTTGGGCATTAACTTTTCCTTCTAATAAATGTGTGGGGTAGGGGTTGAAGTAGATTTCTTTGTTTTAAAATTATATCATTTGGCATTTGGACTTCTTAAACAATCAAGATCATGATTGCGATTATTTGGTGAAGTACATGCTTAGACATTAAAAAAATGCAGTTAGAGAAAAAATACAGTTACAGGAAAAGAAATGACTGAGATAAATTTTCTTAGAATGAATAACTATAAAAATGAAATTAATTCCACAACTAAAAAAAGTATATCATAGCCTTGGATATTGGATAAAATATATCCAAAGAAAATGAAAATAATTTTGTTGGCATTTTAATTAAAAAATATAACTTACTTGATTCATTAGTTATAACAATAGATAGAATGAAATCTATTATCTAGTTTTTTTCATTCAATACTCTTTTATTTTTATTCTTTTTTTATTATAAAGATGTGGGGTACAAGGATATTCATGTGAAGAGATGATCATATATGCATACCTATGCATGTGTATCTAAAAATTTATAGATATGTAGAAATACATATATATTTAAAGATATATTTACATGTATACATTTATATATACATATACACACATACACACAGATATGTGTGCATATGTGTGTATAAGTGGATCTCAGAATGTTAAATCAGAACTTAAATATTTGGAAGCTATGGGCATGAAGAAAATAATTGAAACATGAGTGTAGAGCCCTGCTTTTCCCTGGCTCTGTTGCATTCCACTTCTGTTCAGTGGAGTGAGTTCACTAAAGTCAATACTCCACCTTAAAGGGAAGATTGGACATTGCTTAACTGGCACCCAACCCAGGAAGATATATTGAAAATACAAACAAACAAATAGCTGTGAAAAGAGTGAGATACCAGTTTGAGTGGTTAGGAGATTCCTTTTATTTTTCCTAATATAAAAACTCTACAATTTTGAAGAAAAAGGGAATAATTTGATACAATGGGATAGACTAAAATTGCTTGAGAAAGAGGAAGAAACATTAATTTAATAAGACCCTAAATCTGGTGAGAAAATTGCCTAGAGATTAAGATCAGAGGTATTGGCACTGGGGGAATAAAAGGATGATATTTGTACAGACTGCCCCAGTGCAGTCACTTAAAATATTAAAATACATTCTCACAGGTTGACAGTTTTCTTTTGCTTTGAGCACTCAAAGGATAGTCCCGGCCACACACATTCGTATCCCAGCTGCCTCTGCCCATTCTTCAACTTCTCAGGATCAAACAACTGACAGGTTAAAGCTCAGATCAGTAGCTGATTGTCTGTATTCTAAATCTCTGAGTTACCTGTGACCATTCTGATCAATAAGTGCTCATGAAAAATTGGCTGGCTGGCCCTTGCTCTGCAGACACCCAGCACAGGGAGACCAGGAGGGCTTGATCAGCTGACAGGGCACCTAATATGAATAATGGTATGCAATGCTACTGGAAAGTGCTGATTAAACCTACAGACCAACCAACTCTTTTGGCTGTTAACAATATTAAGCATATGAATAAAACGAGATCCAGTATTAGGCCATGCCCAGAACATATATTGGCTCATTTGAGTACTATAATTATTCAATTACATTGAGTACTATAATTTTACAAATGAGAAGATGAAGTATATTGAGATTTAAAAAAATGCAATGATAGAGCTTCGATTAGAATGCTAGCAACCAGTAATAGAGCTTCCACTTTTAATGACACTAATGCTGCTAATCTGGTCTGGAGGAAAATGTTCTACTATTTTATAGATGCCCTGCCAATAAATGAGTTAGTTGCATAGTTAATAATAGACGTAATGAATACATTAAAATATTAGGTATAATTAAAAGGAATAGAAAAAGAATGAGTTTAACGGATGCTAATTCAGCAGAAGCTGAGGCAGAATTCAATGCCACGAGAAAACATCACTGATAATGTGTGTGAAGAAGACAATTTTGGCACAGCTGAAGTTAATTTTTAATATGTAAAGAGGAAACAATGACGAATTCATTTTAAAAGGACAAAATTTTTTATGCAAAGATATGCAATCATCTGAAGAGAGAAGAAACAGTTCTGAGAGGAATTAGAAAGTTTTGGAAGTAGTGTGGAAGTTAGCTGTAGGGGAACATTTCAAATCCTTCATCAGGCCCAGCTACCTTCAATTTTGAAGGGATAGTAATAAAGAATATGGTGTTTCTTTCTCTTCTTGCACACACTAGCCAAGGAATTTTTTAAAGGGTGTATTTTATCCATTATTCTTAGTTTCAGGAAATAAAGTTTTCCAAATGTGTAAGACTGAACAAAACTTAGAAATAAACTATAATGACAACTAATAAAAGCAAACACTTAATCGTGTATCTGTGCCTCCCAGAGCTTTTTTTAAAACCAAACATACTAATGCTGTTTATGACTTTTATACTTGAATGGAGTATTCAGTTATTTTTTCAACAAACTGTACCCGACATTATTAAACCACTTATCTATTTTCACAGCCCAAATGCACCTCTAAAAATACGTCATCAGGTTTCATATGTTCACTCAAAGGATGGAAATATTGTAGGCTGGATTAAGCAGGATATGAATGAGAAAGCAGAATAAACCAGTAAAATTTAATCAAGCAATTTAACACTCCATAAAAGCAGTAACACATAAAAGCAAGATGTACTACAAAACACATAAAAGCAAGATGTAGGCTGGGCTGTACTACAATTCTAATCTTTTAGGGACTTAGAATGGAGCACTCAGTGCAACAAACAGCAGTGTTTTTCCTACACATAGTAAATTTAAGTACAAGAAGTAATTGAAGCAGCCTTTACTCATGGAAATTGTCCATCGTATTCTTGACTTTCACTTTGTGCAAGTGGAGCAAAAAGAATGGGCACAAAAGTAACTTTGCACACAATGAAGAAATGATTGCAAGACTTATATGCTTACGTCTGCTACAACCAGACAGGAAAACTGAGGGAAAAAAATCATTTGTTGAAAGTCTAATTTTCAAAACCATATGATATGACTGCCACATCCTCCCATTAGTTAATCCTAATGAGATACTGAAATAAACTTGGAGACCAGAGGTAAAAAATACAAGACCTCTGCATTAAGAGGACTAAAAGGATGAACAGTGTCCTTTGCTTCCATAGCAACCACTTTGGGAACGTGACTTATTTTTTATATCTTAGAATTATTTCAATACCATATTTCTTTTAATTAAGTCCAACCTTGTTGTCAAGGTGTCTGTAATCTGGCTATTTCTAATGTTATTTCCTATTAGTTTGCAAAATTCTCCACAGATTTTTCTTCAACTGAAGCTATTTTAGAAAATAAAACCTTTAAATTCAAAAATCAAAATAGAATCCTTTAATATTTAACCATTGACTTTATTTCAGACTCTTCTGAGCTGTAAAGTCAATGGTTATTTAGCAGGATTTACAAAATTGTATTTTATTTATATACATTCTTTAGCTATTTGCTTTTGCCCTGATTTATTTTAATTTAAATATTATATAATTATAATTTTAATGTATAAATTAATTGTTTCCTTAATTACATTTATTATAAGTTACCGCAAGCATTTGTTGTAGAAAACAGAATGAAAAAAAAGGATGACAAATGAAAATATAGTATTTCAGAATATAGCAGTTAACACCAAATTAGTTTTATTCCCCCATAGGGAATAGAAGATTTTTTAGCAGAAGATCACATATTTTTTGCCTCTATCTTATAGGCCTTAATATAATCATAAGTACACAGTAAATATTACTCACCTTATTCTATGAAACATATAACTCATCTCTTCTTTTTAAACTTGCACATTTTATTTTCTCTAACTTATTTTTATCACTTCTATTACCTCTTAAGTATATTTTATACTTTATTTAAAATAAGTTCACACACAGAAAAATTACAAGAAAGGTACAAAGAGCTCATGAAATCCTCTTCATTCTTTCTGATTCCCATGTTACCATGTTTACTCCATGTTACCATGTTTACTCCACCTCCCTATCTCTCTTACTGGGAATGATGTAGACAAAATTCCTCATCATTTCTAAGTTAGTAAAACAAAGTCATTTTACTACTTAACAACAAAACAACTATAATGCAACCATTCCAATCAGAGAATTATGCAATACTACCATGCAGTTCATACACCTCCATCAAATTTTGCTAACCATCTCAATGATCTATATTGTTGCTTTTTTGGTCCAGGATCCTGAACGGGATGAGTTTTCCTGCCTCTTTAGTCTCCCTTAGTCTGCTACAGTGCCTCAATCTTTCTTTGACAGCTATAAAGAATATAGGCTTTCACATATTATTTTTTTCACAGCCTTTTGAAAATTCCCTAGGGGAAGATACTCCTAAGGAAATCCTATCATCTCTTTCAAACGCAATACCTGTTTCTCACCAAATCTCCACCCACAGGTTCTAGCATTCACTCATGACTTCTTTCTGAATTAAGCACCAAAATAAGAGTTGCTAAATGGTAATTTTCTATTTCCATCGTTTCTTCTAAATTTATTATTTGGCATTGTATTCTAAGGAAGAGTTTTGTCTTCCTCATTGTTTATTTATATATTATTTTATTTATATATGTCTGAACTTCTAGATTTACATTTTATTCATTGGATGTTAATTAATTACTTTCAGTCCTTATTTTAAAGCTAAAATTGCCTCTATTTTGTCCAGAAGGAACTCCCTCATGACTGGCTCTTATGTTCTGATATTATGTCTACATCATTCATTGAGTACTTTTTTACTTTCTGGCCTATTAAGATGTTTCAGGCTCATCATGTAAACACTTTTCCTGCCTCATCTCCAATACCAACCATTTTTTCAAGTAACCCTAATTTCTTTAGTTGAGGATGGTACCTAGAAATCAGATCTTAGTGCCTAGTACTTTTATACTCTTGGAGTATAACTGTTTCTGTGTCTTCTCAGCAGACCAACTAAGGAAATGTATACATGATTGTGAGTGAAGGAGGTACACAGGTTCATATATACATATAGCATGTTTTTGAATGAATTATAGGTTCTTTCTGTCCTCTCTTTTAAATTTGTAAATCCATTTTCTAACAGTGAGGAACCTGGCCCCATTATCCTCAACATATTTACTGTTTTTTTACTCTCCTGTATGTAGACCATCTCCTAATATGCCAGCTGCCTGTTCATGCAAGCCCCACAGTTATTTCCTTAGCTGGATCCTGAATTAAAGGAAAAAAGAGGAGGATACACTCTGCTATTTTAGGGTAAATTCAAGAAGGCTGCTCTTCTATGTATTATTTTTGGTCTCTTTTTATTTTTTTATGTACATCATATATTTATTCATTCACTTGGGAGATACTTGTATACATATTCTCTGCTAAGAATTTTTCTAGGTCCAGAGACTAAGCGATGAAGAAATTATGTCTTATTTTTTAGAACACAATAATATATTGCTTTAACATTTTTTCTTAATTATAAAAGTAGTCTTACTAAAGAAAATTAGTTAATAAAAAAACAAATCTAATTTTTCCTTCTGTAATTATTCTAGAATCCTTGTCCCATCCTCATGCTGTTTTCTCTTCTGAGATTATTGCTTTCATCAGTTTGCTGTGCAATGTTTGAGACATTTTACAGTGTATTTACACATACACATACACATACATCCACACACATGTCGACAATGTAGAATGCCATTTTCCATGTTTATTTTTCTTGCTTTTGTGAAGATATTATATTTCTTGCATAATTCTGAAACATGCAATCTTTATCAGTCCTTGAATATTAAATGAAGATTCCCATCATTTTTAAAACTGCTATATATAATGTTACAGTATACTTAGAGATCACTTATAAATATTTTCTGTCAATGACTGTTACAATTTTCCCATTTTTATTTTTTTCTTATTGAATTGTATTAATTCTCATATATTTGAGAAAAAGCTATTATATACTTATGGTGCCATTTGACATATAGAAAATAAATTTGACAGTCTAATAGTTCATCCTTTCTTTTTCTGTTATATAAATCTTGCTTAATCCAAAGGCTGTATTTATGTTTTCAACATGTTCCCAGACTTTTAAAATGTTTATGATGTAACTCATTTGAAATTTATTTTTAGGAATGGCATGATGTAAAGGTCTTGTATATATTCCGAAATAATTCATCAATTTTTTTTTTTTTTTTGAGTTGGAGTCTCACTCTATTGCCCAGACTGGAGTGCAGTGGCCGCTCCCGGCCACCGCAGCCTCGACCTGCTGGGCTCTGGCGATCCTTCCACCTCAGCCTTCCAAGTAACCAGAATTACAGGCATGCACTACCATGCCTGGCTGATTTTTTGATTTATTGTAGAGATGAGGTCTCGCTGCCCAGGCGGGTCTCGAACCTGCGGGCTCAGGCAATCCACTCACCTCAGCCTCCCAAAGGCGCGGGATTACAGGCTGAGCCTATGTTTTACTTGTTTATTCATTGTTTTCAGTCAAATGTTACACTACTTTATTTACTATAGCTTAATAAGATGCTATAGTCATAGATGGAGCCTGCTATACTTCTATGTTTAAACAAAACTCCTTTGGCTATATTTGTAAATTGCTGTTCCTTTGTATTTTAAAAGCCCTATGTCAAATTGTTTAAAATATTATGGGTTTACGGTTTTTAAAAATTCATTGAATTAGTTCATTTAATTTTAACTGACAGTTTTACAATATTAGTTCTTCTTACGTGTGAACATTGCATTTATTTCTATTTATTTGTTACATTTTATGGTCTTCAATAAAGTTTTCTGATTATCAAATTTTACTTTTATTTATTTATTTATTTTTTTGAGTTGGAGTTTCACTCTGTCGCCCAGACTGGAGTGCAGTGGCTGCTCCCAGCCACAGCAGCCTCGACCTGCTGGGCTCCGGCGATCCTTCCGCCTCAGCCTTCTAAGTCGCCGGAATTACAAGCGCGTGTACCAGCCAGACTAATTTTTTGATTTATTGTAGAGATGAGGTCTAGCCTGCCCAGGCGGGTCTCGAACCCGTGGGCTCAGGCAATCCACTCACCTCAGCCTCCCACAGGCGCGGGATTACAGGTTGAGCCACCGAACCCGGCTGGAAAACTACATTTTAATGCTTAGGTTTGATGAATACTAGATATCCATGTAGAAATGTAATTGGACCAAAAAAGATTACAATCTAATAGTAACAACCAGGGAAAAAAATTTAGCAAGACTTGTTTGTTCTGGTTTTTCTTAGCCTATCTGTGTAACATTCTTTCCCCTTCCCCTGCGGTATGGGAAAGGACTCTTCTGGAACAAGGGTCTTATGGCCTGTTCTCAGGCAAGGTAAACCAGAGAGTAACCTCTTTAGGTTTTATGGCTTGCTTTTGGCGAAAGGAGTTCTAATTTCCATGACCTGTCTTGGGGAAGAGAAATTCTGATTTCTATGACCTTTCTTAGAGGGAATATGGGGGAAGGAGAAAGGAAAGTGGGAGTAAATCAGAGGAAACTTCTTGCTTCTGAGATTCTTCCACACCCTCAGTTCAAAGTACTCAGAATACCAAATTGATATACTTTGGGGTATCATATTCTAGTCCCAACAGTTGCTTCAAGTTTTTGGCAATTTTGGACAAAGGAGTTATCAACACTTTCACACAGAATTTTCCTGAGGATGTAGGTTTTCAAATCTGAGTTGTATGGCAAGTTTTTTTAAACGTTATAAATATTTGCCAAATTCTTTTCTAAAGTGGTTATACCACTTCATTATTCCATCAGCAATGAATGAGATTTCTTGATATTTCTCATCCTTACCAGCATTTATCATCAGTTTTATATATTATTTCATATTAGCTATTCAAATGGATGAGCAATGTTATCTCATGTCTCATGGGGTCTTTAATTTGCATTTCCTAATGACAAATGATGTTCTTTGTCATCTGTATATCTTTTTGCCATCTGTATGTTTAAACTATGAGGTCATTTTAAATTTTATTATTATTCTGATTTTACATATAATAAGATTGAGAATTAAAGCAATTAATGACTTTTTGTATAGGGAAAGTAGAGTAGAATTCTACTGCTTTACTTTTAAGTAACATACCTAGCTGGGCGCAGTGACTCACCTATAATCCCAGCACTTTGGGAGGTAGAGTTTAAGAGCATTGCCTGAGTCCAAGGGTTAAAGACCAGCCAGGGTCACTTGGTAAAATCTTATCTCTACAATAAATCAAAAAATTATCTGGGTGTGGTGGCACATGCCTGTGGTTCAGCTACTTGGAAGTCTGAGATGGAAGGACCACTCGAGCCTAGCAGGTAGAGGCTGCGGTGGTTGTAAGTATGCTACTGTACTTCAGCTTAGGTGGCAACAGAGTGAGATTCTGACTAAAAATGAAAAAAAAGTAGCATATCTATATAGAAGATCCAATTATGGAAATAACATTGCCCTCGGTGGTCCACTACCATATTTTCTTTCTATCATACCTCCAATTCTTAAATAAAGAAAAACCATGTAAAATAATAATTCAAAGAAACACTTTGTGAAATCAGAAATAGAGAAGATATAAAAACCCGTGAGATTAACTCTAAATAATAATATATTAGGAAGAACTCTTAACAACAATATGAAAGAATTGAACTATCATAGGCAGCTACTGCTTTGTAAGAGGATTGTACACTAGGTACTTTAAATTAAATTCTATACCTTCAGTGACTTTTGAGAAAAATATTAAAATAATGATCTATATCATGCTAAATGTGGTGCTTAAATAGCACTATATTGCTCCTGGGCATCTCCTAACTTGGTATTTGCAATCCTGATACTTTGTTTTCCTTATCTTTTGTCTGGGCATTAAAATGGCTGACATGGAATGTAAATTTAATGCCAGTACCTGCTCAGCTGTGATGGTACTACCATTTTTTTAGGTTTTTGTTTCTGAAATGAGGGGCACCTACACAACCATAGATGAACATAGGCTATTTTCATCTTTATATAACTCAAATAAGGGCTCAGATTGGATTTTCTTTTTATTTGAATCTTTTTACTAAAATTTTTTATTTATTATTATTTTAGTGTCTTTATGTATTGAAGTTGTGGCAATCTAAGTCTTATAGGTTGATTAAAGTTTTAAAAATCTTTAGTTCTTATTGTAGCATTGCTCAATGCAACAGTCAAGTAAGCATTTCCTTCATGCTGTTTTCTCATGCTATAAACTAGGATCACTAAATATTTATATACAATGCTAGAATTGTACAATATTGTAGTCTATTTCTCTGGATTGTATAGGAGGAAGACTCCCCCACCAAAATCTGACATTTATTTATAAAAAATTGTGTACTTATTCTTACATGTTTAAACTTTAGTCGCCTTCAAAGTGCTCTCGTATGATGCAATACACTTATCGAGATGCTTTTTCCACTGCTCAAAACAGTTTTTGAACTCAACAATTTTGATGCCTTTTAGTGCTTCTACCATTTTTTAATTTTACCTCTTCAACATGGGAAAAATGTTTCCCTATGACTACTTTTTTTCTTTAGTCAGGAAAACTAAAAAAAGTCACTCGAAGCAAGATTGGGTCAATAGGGAGAGTGGGGCATGAGGGTCATGCCATTTTTGATTAAAAAAATTGAACACCTCAGTGTTTTGTGAGCAGGTGCGTTGTCATGGCAGAAGAACCAGTAACCTGTTTGCCACACTTGGGGTATTTCTTCTGCAAATCATTATGCTACCTTCTCAAAATTCCCAGATGAAAACTTTAACTGTTTGATCTGGAGGAATAAATTCTGAATGTACTACAAAGGGCCCATTCTCCAAAAGATAATTCTGTAGTTTCGGGTTCCCCTTGTACTGTTTTCCAATAAAACAATATTTGACAACTCTGTGTAGTTGTCTTCTCAAAATGAAACTTCAATTCTTAATTATAACTGTTAAACATTCTAATAAAATTTGTTTAAATCTGACATGAATTGATCCCAGATGCACTCAGTTCATAGGTTAAGAAAGAACCATTTCAATATTTTATACCATATTCCAAAATTATCTGAGCAAATATTAACTAATTCTCTGAATTACAAATTGATATTTTTCTTAAATTAAAGGTTATATCTTGGCTTATTTGTTGATGCAGACATATAATGAACAAGTAATTTTCAATAAGGAAAATCGAGAGTAAGTTTAATAAAATTATTCATATTATATGAAAATAAAATCACCTAACCATTGTTTAGAAAAAAGTACATTTTCCAGAAAATTCAAATGAGTACAGAATAGTTATTTTTATAATTTTTCTAGCAATTATGCCTTACTATGAGTTTGAGCTTGCTTGCATGATCAGTGGGAGATTAGAGCGAATAAGTGAGCATGAGAGTCTTTGATATACAATACCTCAAAAACTCAGAAGTGTAGTAACACTACATTGACTTCCTAAAAAAGTCATAACTTTAAAAAGCCAACCTGCATTTTAGAATAGCAGCTAAATAATAACTGCTTTAAAACTTGTATATTTTCATGGTATATCACAATCTATTATACTAAATACTAAAAAAAAAAAAAGGAATAAATACATTTATTTGCAACCACCATTAATTTTTGTTTATGTAACACACTATAAAATGTAGTCAGTGATTTGCTATTTTGGTCATTTGTATTTGCTCTCTACTGGTTCAGAAAGAGAATTAACAACCTTATTGCTGTTTTAGATTAGTTTGTCTTTTTGTCTGTGTTTTCTCTTGATACTATATGTCTTGCTCTCATTTAATAACCAATGGCAAAATATAATGCTGTAGATATGGATAAACTTAATTTTTTCAAAATTTAAACTAGTCTGATAAGGCACACCAGGAGAAAAGTAAAGTATATGTTCAGTAAATTATAGTTGAATAGATTGAAGTGAATGTTATTTCTTTTCATGCAACTCAAGTGGAGGATACAAAACAACCCAGGACTTAGGGAAAGGATAATATTAAATAAGTGGCAATGAAAGCCATCAAACTACAGTCAAATGCCATTAAATCCATTTTTCAATGCCAATAAAAGCAAACAAATATTTAAGTCTTAATATATTCTTTCATCTTAGCAAGGAACTGAGATAATTATTTCCTATTTGCTTCTCTCCACTCAGTAGGAATAGTCAAAAAAAATTTAAGTGTGATACTTAGGAGATTTTCTTCAATAGAAGAATCAAAAAACCTGAATCAGAGGTATAAATATGGGGAAAGAACTACAAATTTCTTAAAAAACAAGGTGACACAAGTGTGTGAAGTCTATGGGGACATAAAAAGATGCTGGTATATGTTTTAAACATAGTTTCTGCCAATAAAAATGTATTATTTGTATAGAGTTTCTGGTTGATTGTGGGGGAAGGGACCAGATGGTTGTGGGAAGTAGAAAGGGTTTGTTCATATTTAGTAGTACATAATTCAAATGCTAACTTAAATAAGAATTACTCAAAGTATATACCTGTATCAGTCTATTATTTACTAGCCAAATTATTTGATCTAGCCACAAAATCCTCAATCTTATAATTTAGATAGCATTTAGGACATAATATAGTTATACAAATTACATAGAGCAATACACTAAAATACCCAGAACACTGGCAGTCACATAGAAAAGAGTCAATAAATTTTTTTGTGTCTTTTCCCCCTAATCTTCCCTGCATTTATTTTTCTTTGCATGGGACTGGAGATGGCAGAAAGGCAAAAAATTGGGTTAAAAATCTTAATAGGATATTTTATATTTTAATTTATTCAACCAATTGCATATTACTACTTGTGTAAGAGGACATCATTTTAAAAAGTAGAAAACCAGACCAGAGAGATTAAATGACTTTCCTGAGATTTTAGCTACATTACGTATAGATGAAAATCATATTTTTGCCATTTTGTATTCTTCATACTTTACTTTCACATTTATATATTGCCTTCATATTATTATTACCTTTGAGTAAATTCCAGTAAGTTATTCATGGGCCAGCTAATTGTCCTAAACACTAGAATACAAACAATCTTGGCATTGTTAATTATCCTCCTAGTTATTTGAAGCTATATTATTGTTAACTACAACCATTCCACGGTAGCATAGATCACTAGAATGCATTTCTTCCATCTAGCTGCAATTTTGTACCCTTTAACCAATTTATCCCTTCCCCTTCCCATTTCTCTTCTCAACCTCTAGCATCCTCTGTTCTACTTTTTACTTTTATGAGATCAATTTTTTTTAGCTTCCATATATGAGTGTGACCATGCAGTGTTTAACTTTGTGTTCCTGGCTTATTTCACTTAACATAATGTTCTTCAGTTCCATTGATGTTGCCATGAAACACAGAATTTCTTTCTTTTTTCTTTTAATGGATAAACAGTATATCATTATGACATTTTCTTTATCCATTCAGCTGCTGTTTGACACCTAGGTTGATTCCATATCTTGGCTATCATAAATAGAGCTGCAATAAACATGGTGGTGCAGATGTCTCTTTGGCATAATGATTTCCTTTCCTTTGGATAAATTTCAGTTGTGGGATTGCTGGATCATATGACAGTTTTAATTGTAGTTTTTAAGAGAAATTTCATAGTAGCTCTACTAGTTTATATTCCCACCAACAGTGTATAAATTTTCTTTGTATAGATTTCCTGCACCCTTGCCATCATCTGTTATTTTTTTGTCTTTTTGATAATAGCCATCCTAATGGTGTGGGATGATACCTCATTGTAGTTTGAAATTACATTGATAATTAGTAATATTGAACATTTTTTCATATTTGTCAGCCATTTTTGTCTTCTTTTGAGAAATGAGTGCTCATACTATCATTATTAATAATTTTGATTCAAGGTCTTACTCTGTCACCAAGGCTTGAGTGCAGTGGGACAATCATGAATCACCACAGCTTCAAACTACTGAACTCAAGCAATCCTTCCACCTTAGCCCTCCAAGTAGCTGAAACCAAGTATGTTCTAACATGCCTGGTTGTTTTTTTTACTTTTATTTTTTTTGGAGAGACAAGGTCTCAAACTTCTGGCTTAAGCATTCCTCACCCTTTGGCCTTCCAAGGTGCAGGGATTATGGGCATGAGCCACCATGCTTGACCTAGTTGCCCAAATTTTTATCAGATTACCATTATTCTTTTGCTGTTCAGATGTGTGAGTTTCGTGCATATTCTAAATATTAATCCCTTCTTGAATGAGTAGTTTGCAAATATTTGCTTACATTCTGTGAGGATTATTTTTTTATTTTTTTTTTTAACTCGGTTGATTGTTACCTTTGTGGTGCAGAGCTTTTTTGTTAAATGCTATCAAATACTACAAAGGGCCAACCCTCTGAAAGTTATTTTGGAGTGGTGGGGAGTGTTCTACCCTCATAGTTGTTCACAGTAGTCTCTAATGATTCTTTTTATTTTTTGGTATTTCTTGTGACCTCAACACTTTTGTATCTAATTTTACTTATTAAGATCTGCTCTCTTTTTTCTTAGCTACATAATAGTCTGCCAATTTTGCTTATCTTTTCAAAAAATCAGCTTTTTGGTTAATTTGTTGTGAGGTTTTTTGTTTTTTAAAATTTTGTTTCTTTTCACTCTTTTCTTTAACATATATTTTCTTCCACTAATTTTGAGTTTGGTTTATTCCTGCTTTTCTGTTTCCCTCAGGTGTATCATTAGGTAGCTTATTTAAAATCTTTCTAGTTTTTTGATGTAGGCATATATTGTTATGTACCCTTGCTTCTTAATACTGTTTTTGCAGTGTTCCATAGGTTTTGGTATGTTATGTTTCTATTTTCATTTGTTTCAAGAAATTTTTAAATTTTATTCTTAATTTCTTCCTTTACTCATTGGTTGTTTAGGAGCATGCTGTTTAATTTACTTGTACTAGTTTAATATCAAATATCCTCGTTGTTGATGTCCAGTCTCATTCCATTATAGTCAGATAAGACAATTGACATGATTTCAATGTTAAAAAATGTTGAGATTTGTTTTGTTTCTTAACATCTGATCGATCCTCAACAATGTTCCATGTTTTGATGAGAAGAATGTACCCTGAATCTGCTGGGTGAAATGTTTCATAAAGATCTGTTAGGTCCATTTGGTCTATCACACAGATTAAATGCAATGTTTTTTTGTTGCTTTTCAATCAAGATGGTTTGTCCAATGCTAAAAGTGAGATTTTAAAGTTCTCAAATTTATTGTATGGGGTTCTAACTTTTCCTTTAGATCTTATAATATTTGTATGCTCCAGTGTTGGGTGTATATATAACTAAAATTCCTTTATTCTCTTGCTGAATGTATCCCTTTGTTATTACTTAATGTGATTCTTGGTCTCTTTTTACAGCTTTAGAAGGCTGCTTTGTCTGATATAAGTATAGCACTCCTGCTCACTTTTAGCTTTCTGTTGCATCAAATATCTTTTTCTATCCATTCACTTTCAGTTTATCTGTATTTACAGATGATGTGAATTTATCATAGATAGTATAAAATTGAATCTTTTAAAAAAATGATTTATTCAATTTGTGTATTTTAATTTGGAACTTGAAGCTGTTTACGATCAAGGTTATTATTGACAGATGAGGACTTACTCCTGTCATTTTCTTGATTGTTTTCTGGTTGTTTTATGTATCCTTTGTTCTTTACTTTTTCTCTTATTTATTTTTTCTGATGAACAATTTTCTGTAATGATAAGTTCTATTTCTTTTTTTGTGTTTTTATTTTTATTTATTAACTTTTTATTATAAAGATGTGGAGTACAATTCAGGGTTAGGTAAACAAACATTGATTATGCAGTTACCCTTGTTGATGAGGGGTGCCCTGCCCTCCCCTAGCAGTTTCCTTCAACTGCCAATCCCACCCCCCCTCCCCTGACAGTTTCCCACTACTGCCAATCGCTTTCTTATAGTATTATAATTGTTCAATGTCCACTTATGAGTGAGAACATATGGTACTCTGTTCTTTGTTTCTGTGATAGATCACTGAGTATGATGGAGTCCAAACCCATCCAAGTTGCTGCGAAGTCCATATGTTTGTCCTTCTTTATGGTTGCATGATATTCCATTGTGTATATATACCACATTTTTTTATCCAGTTCAGCTTCAATGGGCAATATGGTTGGTTCCATGTTTTTGATATTGTGAATAGAGCTACAACAAACATACATGTGCAGGTATCTTTTTGAAGAATGATATGAGTTTCTCCGGGTATATTCTCAACAGGGGAATTGTGGGTCATATGGAAGGTCAATTTCTAGTTCTTCCAGAAATCGCCACACTGTCTTCCAAAGGGGTTGCACTAGTTTGCATTCCTACCAGCAGTGTAGAAATATTCCTTTTTCTCTGCATTCTTGCCAGCATCTGGTGTTTGTTTTATTAATGATGGTCATTCTTACTGGGGTTAGGTGGTATCTCAATGTGGTTTTGATTTGCATTTCTCTGATGATGAGTGAGGCTGAACACTTTTTCAGGTTCTGTGGACTGCCTGTATATCTTCTTTTGAGATGTGTCTATTCATGTCTTTTGCCCACTTTTTAATGGAGCTGTTTTTTTTTCTCTTTCTGTGTGGTTGAGTTCCTTGTAGATCCTAGATGTTAGGCCTTTGTCAGATATACAGTTGGCAAATATTTTTACCAATTCTGTGGGCAGACTCCCTGCTCTCATGATGGTTTATTTTGCTTTGCAGAAGCTCGTCAGCTTGATGAGGTACCACTTGTCTATCTTATTTCTTAAGGTATGGGTATTTAGGGTTCTGAGTAGGAATTGGTTGCCAGTTCCAATTTCCATAAAGGTGTCTGCTGCATTTTCTAAGATTCTTATAGTTTGAGATTTTATGTTTAGGTTTTTGACACAGAGTTAATTTTATATATAGTGACAGGTAGGGGTCCTATTTCAATCTTCTGCAGGTGATCAGTCAGTTTTCCCAGCATCATTTACTGGATAGGTTCTCCTCTCCCCAGTGGTTGTTGTTGGAGGCTTTGTCAAAGATGATTGGTTGAGAAATTGAGGCTTTGCTTCCAGAATCTTAATCTTGTTCCATTGGTCTATGTGCCTGTTCTTGTACCAATACCAAGCTGTTTGGATTACTGTAGCCTTACAATAAAGTTTGAAGTCTGGAAGTGTGACATCTCCTGCTTTGTTTATTTTGCTAAAGATTGTTTTGGTTGTTCATGGTAGTTTATGTTTCTATATGAATTTCTGAATTGTCATTTCCAGGTCTGAGAAGAATGATGTTGGTAACTTAATAGGTACTACATTGAATCTGTAGATTGCCTTTGGTAGGATGGGCGTTTTAACAGTGTTGATTCTTCCTATCCATGAGCATGGAATATTTTTCCATTTGTTTGTGTCTTCTTGGATTTCTTTGAGCAGTGTTTTCTAGTTCTCTTTGCAAAGGTCTTTCACATCTCTGGTTAGGAAGATGCTGAGGTATTTCTTTTCTTTTCTTTTTCTTTTTTCTTTTTTTTCCTATTATGAATGGGATTTTGCCTTTAATTTGGGTCTCTGACTGCTTGTTGTTGGTGTATAGGAATGCAACTGTCTTTTGTACACTTATTTTGTACCCTGAGACTTTGCCAAAGTCCTTTATCAGTGAAAGTAGGTTTTTGACAGATTATCTTGGATTTTCAAGGTATAGGATCATATCATCAGCAAAGAGGGATAACTTGACTTCCTCTTTTCCTATTTGGATACCCCTGATTTTCTTCTCTTGTCTAATTGCCCTAGTTATGACTTTCAACACAATGTTGAACAAGAGGGGTGAGAGCGGGCAGCCTTGTCTTGTACCAGTTTTCATGGGGAAGTGTTTCTAATTTCTGTACATTTAGCAATATGTTACCTGTGGGTTTATCATAGATGGCACTTACTATTTTGAGGTATGTTCCATCTATACCTGGGTGTTTGAGAGTTTTTATCGAGAAGGGATTTTATCAAAAACATTTTCTGCATCTAATGCTATAATCATGTGGTTATTGTTTTTACATCTGTTGATGTGTTTAATTACATTTATGGTCTTGCGAATGTTGAACTATTTGCATGGGGATGAAGCCTACTTGGTCACGGTGGATGATCTTTGAGATGTGTTTTTGGATCCAATTTGCTAGAATCTTGTTGAGGATATTTGCACCTATGTTCATAAAGGATATTGGACTGTATTTCTCCTTTTTTGTTGGATCTTTACCCGGTTTGGATATCAGTGTAATGTTAGGGTCATAAAATGATTTGGGGAGAATTCCATCTTTCTAAATTGCCTGGAATACTTTCAATAGGATTGGTATCAACTCTTCCTTGTATGCTTTGTACAATTCTGCTGGAAAGCCGTCTGGTCCAGGGCTTCTTTTTGTAGGTAGTTTTCGTATGACAGAGTTAATTTCCTGGGTTGTTTTTGGTCTATTACTGTCTCAATGTCTTCTTGCTTTAACCTGGGGAGGTTGTGATGTCAGAAAGTCTTCCATTTCATTTAGGTTATCAAGTTTGTTTCCATATAGGTGTACATAGTAGTCTCTGGTAATCTTTTATGTTTTTTCCGGGTTAGTTGTGATTTGATCTTTTGTATTTCTGATTGTGTTTATTTGGGCCTTTCCTCTCTTTTTCTGGGTCATTCTTGCTAGGGGCCCACCAATCTTGTTAATTCTTTCAAAGAACAAGCTTTTTGTTTTATTAATGTTTTCTATGATATTTTTGTCTTCTATGTCCTGTTTTTAGTCTCTTATATTGGTGATTTGAATTCTTATGCTAAAGTTGGGGTTTTGGTGGTCTTATCTTTCCAACTCCCTTAGGTGATTTGTTAGGCTCTCCACTTGTGATCTTTCCATTTTCTTCACGTGTGCTCTTAATTCCCCTCTTAAAATTGATTTCATAGCCGGGCTTGGTGGCTCAGCCTGTAATCCCGCGCCTTTGGGAGGTGAGGTGAGTGGATTGCCTGAGCCCGCGGGTTCAAGACCCGCCTGGGCAGGCTAGACCTCATCTCTACAATAAATCAAAAAATCAGCTGGGCGTGGTAGTGCATTCCTGTAATTCCAGCTACTTGGAAGGCTGAGGAGGAAGGATCAAAACAACAAAACAACAAAAACTGGAGCCCAGCAGGTCAAGGCTGAGGTGGCCGGGAGTGGCCACTGCACTCCAGTCTGGGCGACAGAGTGAGACTCCAACTCAAAAAAAAAAAATTGATTTCATGGTCTCCCAGAGGTTTTGGTAAGATATTTCTTTATTTTCATTTATTTCCAGGAATCTTTTAATTTCTTCTTTGATTTCAATGTTGACCCAGTAGTTGTTCAACATCATGCTGTTTAGTGTCCATGTTTTTGTGGCCTTTCAGGAAATTTTGTTTGTGATAATATTTATTTTTATTTCACTGTAGTTTGGGAATGTGCATGGCAAGATTTCAACCTTATAGAGTTCGTTTATGCTTGGTTTATGGCCAAGGATGTGATCTATCTTGGAATATGCTCCATTTGGTGATGACTAGAAAATATTCTGTGGTTGTTGGATGGAATAATCTGTAGGTATCTATTATGTCCATTTGGTCAAGTGTCAAGTTTAGGTTCTGGATCTCCTTGTTGATTTTTTACCTCGATGATCTATGTAGGGCTGCTTGTGGGGTATTCAAGTTCCCTGCTATAATAGTATTAGAGTCAATATCTTTTTTTAGTTTATTTAGTAGTTGCTTTATAAATGCTGGTGCTCCTGTGTTGGGTGCATATGTGTTTAGGATGGATATTTATTATTGATGGATTGAACTTTTTATCATTATGTAGTGTCCTTTTGCATCTTTTAAAATTTTTGATAGTTTTTAACGGTTGTTTTAAGATTGCACTGCCTGGGCAGTGAGACCTCATCTCTACAATAAATAAAAAAATCAGCCGGGTGTGGTGGCGCATGCCTGTAATTCTGGCTACTTGGAAGGCTGAGGTGGAAGGATCGCTGGATACCAGCAGGCCAAGGCTGCGGTGGCTGGGAGAGGCCACTGCACTCCAGTCTGGGCAACAGAGTGAGACTCCAACTCGGAAAAAAAAAGATTGCAACTCCTGTCTTCTTTTGTGATCCATTTGCCTGGAAACTCATTTTCCATTCTTTAAGTTTGAGTCTGTGTGTGTCCCTTGTAGTGAGATGAGCTTCCTGGATGCAGCAAATAATTGGGTCATGGTTTCTTTTCCAGCTTGCCATTCTGTGTCTTATCAGTGGTGCATTTAATCCATTCATGTTCAGGCTGATTATTGAAATGTGATTGTTTATCCCTGCCATGAGGTTCTTATAAAGTTTTTTTTCTTTGTTTGCTTGTTTTCTTTTGGCTTTGGGGTGGATGTATGTATGTGTTTTCAAGTTTCTTATTGCACTGTATTCTCTGTTGATTCTGTGCTCTGCTGTTCTCTTGGGAAGTGTGTGGTCATTCTTTTCTTTCTTTCTTTTTTTTCTTCTGTGCTTATACCTTTTTAAGTGTCTCCTATAGAGCTGGCCTGGAAGCTGCATAATATCTTAGGAATTGGATGTCTGGGTGGGTTTTAGTTCTCCATCCCTGATGAAGCTAAGCTTGACTGGACAGGAAATTCTTGGTTGAATTTTTTTTTTTTATCTTTGAGGACTTTGGATATAGGGCCCCAGTCTCTTCTAGCTTGTAGAGTTTCTGCCAATAGGTCTGTTGCTATTCTGATTGGTTTTCCCCTGTAGGTAGTCTGACCTTTCTCTCTTGCTGCCTTTAGGATTTTTTCTTTTGTGCCTACTGTGTGTAGGGGATTGATTTTCTCATTTGATGTCTTGTGGGGGGGTCTCTGAATCACTTGTGTTTGCGTGGTCACATCTCTGGTGAGATGGGGATAGTTTTCTAGGATAACCTCCTGGAATACTTGCTCCAAGGTAGTCTTAATTTTCCTTTCCTCTTCTGGGATATCACCAGTCATATGTTCAGCTTATTGATATAATCACACATCTCTTGGAATTTTTACTCTTTCTTTTTGAGTTTTCTTTCTATCTTTTTTGCAGATTGGGTTAATTCCATGTTTTGGTCTTCAAGTTCTGAGATTCTTCTGCTCAATTAATTCTGATTTCCATGCTTGTTGTCTTGTTATTTATTTCCTGGATGAAGTTTTTTATGGCCAAAATCTCTGCTACAAGTTCTTTATTGTTGCATCTTGTCTTTCTTGAGTCTTATTCACTCTTTCCATCCATTCCCTAATCCTTGTTGTATTCTGGGACCAGTTGTTGGTGACTTCCATTGTTTGGGCTCTGAGGTCTGATTTTTTTTGGTATTTTTCTCTTTGTTGCACTTGAATTACATGTATACATGTTTTCTTCAATTGATTTTTTCCTCATTTGTGACAGATCTCTTTCTTTTCTCTTTGGTTCCATTATTCAGTGGCAGTGGAAGAGGTTATTACTTCTGATGTTTGCTCAGCCCTCAATCCTTCCCTTATCAGGGCTCTGAATTTATTCTATTTTGAAACAGGGCTGCCAGTGGGAAACTTTGTTGTCTCTTGTTTTGAGAGTCAAATAAGGTGGAGGATGGAGGATGGGGAGCAAGGATTCAGAAGCTACTTGCAAATCACAATGTTCACTGGTTGTGGTATGGGTTGCCCAAGACCTACACCCCACCACCACCCTATATGTCAGTGCAATGGCTATGTGTGTGCACCCCCTGAGTCCAAGATACAGTAATAGCAAAAAGAGAACAGAGAAAAGTAGAATGAAATAAGATGGACAACAATAAAAAAAAACAGAACAAGAGCAGAAACCAAAGCAAAACACACACACACACACACACACACACACACACACACACACATCCAAAACAAACTGGAATAACAACAAGGCAAAACAAAATAAAAACAACAACAAAAGGCAGGAAAACCAAACACATACACAAATGCCTAATCCAAAATGAAAGGAGAAGAAAAAGAGAAAAGAAAATAGAAAGGAAAAGAAAAAAAAGGAATTCAAATTGAGCACTTACATGTGTATTCACACACATATTAAACTAAAAAAGAGAAAAACAAAAAAGCAAAAACCAACAAAACTGAAAGATGAACACTCAGTCCTTCACACTCACACATAAATGGAAAAAAAATTAAAGCAGAAAAAAAGAAAGAAAAAAGAGGTAGAGGGGATGCAACTCGAACCCTCACAAACAAGTTCATGTACAAAGAAAAACTATTTAAAAAATTAAAAAAACAAATAAACAAGACTGCCCTCCTGTAGTAGGTTTGGTAACTGTCTCTCTCAACTACCCCTCTGCTGTCTCCTGCAGAGCTTTGGTCTCATTCACAATCTCCCCAGGGTCCAGCCCAGAGAAGGAGGAGGGAGCAGTCAAGGTAAGTGCAGCTTCAGTCCTACCCTCCCTCTCTAGTGTGGTCAGGGGACTTCCCTCCAGTTGAGAGGTGTTAGATTGTCTCTTCCCTGGGTACTGAAGAGAGGCACCCCAGGCAGGCTTATCCTGGAGTGGAGTCTTAGCCTGGGTTCATCCCTCTCAGTCGTGTTCCAGTCGTGTGGGTCTGACATTCAGAAGATTGCTGGGGCGGAGGGGCTGGGTCAGCTCTGGACTCACTTCTAATCTCTTTGGAGGTCTTCCTCATCCTTTTCTGGCCACATGCTTTGTCCTGTGGCTGAATCAATTCAGGGTGGGGGGCTGCCTGAGGCTCAGCATCAGTCCTGTCCCTCTGGAGTGTATGCTTTCAAGATATTTCCTCTGTGTCATAATTAGCCCCTGAGTAGTTAATCTGCTGGTCACAGAGATTGGGTTGAGTCTGTCGCTCTGTGGTAAGCAAGCTGGAGCACTTTCCTGCCCCATTTTCAAGATGGTGGCAGGGTGCCTCTTTCATCTTCTCTAGTGGGGCTCTGTCTCTGGTCTCCCTCACTGTGCTCCCTCCACAGACCTTACTGCTGGTGTCTAGCCAGGCACTGCAGTGGTGAGGCAGAGCCTGGAGGCAGCAGTTTCTCCCAGTAGCTTCTTCTCAAGAAGGGCTTTGTTGGCTTCTGCATGCCAGGAAGTACTAGGGACCATACAGAGCAGTTGCAGCACCAGATGCTTCATCTGAAGATCCCCGGCCATTTACTCCTCAGTCACCACTCACATACCCACTTACTCACCAACACATATGCAAAATTTTCCCTATACTCACTCACACTGGTACTTGCTTAGTCCAACTGACTCTACTGCCATCTTCCCAAGAATCCAGAAAGGTCTTGAGTAAAAGACCACATTTTGGCATTAGAATATTTGCTTTTGTTTAATTGATGTGATAGCTGATTAATATTTTCAGGGTAAAAGATAATGCAAATAAAGACAAAATAAATCAAAATAGATAATTAATTTGCCTCAATAATGGGAATAATGTTATATAAGCTTTCAAATGCTTGGGTGTTTTTCAAAGATATCACACTGTATGGTCAAAGAAGGAATTAATGAAACACAAAGATCAGTCTCTTAATGAAGTTTCAATGTCAGTACTACTGGTTCCTTCAGGATTAAAAAGAAAACTGAGGTGACTGAGGAAAGTATTGAAGGTTACCTATATAGCAAAAGAGAATAGATGGTTTCAGAATTTTTAGACTAGATCTCTAGAAAGCAAATGTAGCTTAAATAACAATTCTTTACTTTGGGATTCAGCAGTAGCAAAAGCCACCTGACAATCATTGGATACCTCCTGCTGTTTAAAATGTCCAAGGGAAAGAAATATGACATTGTATCTTACTGTTTCATCTCAGTGAGTTTATTTTGAGGTAGCAAAAATAGGAGATAACATGACGAGAATTACCAATAGCTTTTAAATATAATTTATCTATTTACCAGCTGCTTTTTTTCTCACAAAATTTCTCTGTTATCCTTTAAACCAATTGCTGATTGTTTATATGAATGCTAAAAAAGAAAACTGTCATATTTAAAACATAAAATTCGATATTGATCATGAATAGGTGCCATAATATGAGTAAAACCAAACAGCCAATTGCTAAATGTTTTAAAAACAAACTTATGAAGTATGTATAGTCAATATTAGAGAATTCACAGTAGAATTTTAGTGTTCCTTTGGAAGGCATTGTTATGATTAATCATAATTCCTCAATTCTTATTACTAAATATATAGAAAAAGAATCACCAAATTGAATTAATAACAGAGAGGCACAGTTCAGGAGCACATATGATCATTTAAAAATATATCTGTGATGACTTTAAAGTGGAAATCTCTGCTCAAATAGAAAATAATTACATGGGTAGATTTGACCATGAGTAATGGCATAGACAAATGTCTTAACAAATGAGACTTCGCAGCAACTTGGATGGATTTAAAGTCAATTATACTCACTGATTTGTCACAGAAACGAAGAACAGAGTACCATATGTTTTCATTCATAAGCAGACCTTGAACAATTATAATACTATAAGAAAGGGATTGGCAATAGTGGGAAACTGTTGGGGACGGAGGGATTGGCAGTTGAGGGAAACTGCTAGGGGAGGGAGGAACACACCTCATCAACAAGGGTACCTGCATAATCAACGTTTGTATACCTAACCCTGAATTGTACCCCATATCTTTATTTTTTTAAAAAAGAGACTAAATTAAAAACATAAATCTAAAAGGAAGAAAATTTAAATATACAGAATATGCCTTTAAACTTTTATTGTATTCAATAAACATATGTGGTTAATAAAAGGCAAATGTCCTATCTGTGTGTATGTGTGCATACATGTGCATTTTAGTAACCATCTGTAAAACTCACAATAAAACAACAGTTTTCAAGTAAATACAGGATTTAGCAGATATGAATCAAAAGTGTCTTTTTTAAAGCAAAGGACAACATGTACATCACCACTCAGAACACTTTCATTGCAAAAAGAAAAGGCATTCCCTCTGGTTTCTAATTATATAACTCACAAGTTGCTTTGAAGAGTAATGATTCAAGCTACAAAGTAGTAATTTAGTGTTGAGTGTATCAGAAAACACTGAAATGCTATAAAATGTTCTTTAGATGTCCATAATAGATATTGATAGAATAAATTAGTGTTTACATATAATACATAGATAAAAGCATGAATATTTGTGATCTAGTCTAACATTAAAAAACCCAATTTAAATACTTTCTTCTATTAAAATCATGTGTTAAATTTATTTATTTATTTTTGCTTCATGATGTCTTTAATTTTTGTTTCAAGTTTTCAAAAAATTGTCCTTCAAACTTTTTTTCCCATAATCAATATTTTTTTATTATGGTTTTGTGGGGTACAGTTAAGGGTTAGGTGTACAATTACGTTTCATTCAGGCACCCTGTTGATAAGAGGTGTTTCCCCATCCCCAGACAGATATTTGCTACTGTTAATCCCATCTCCCTACCCACTCATAGTTTCCCAGTACCGTCAGTCATTTTCTTATAGTATTACATTGGATGTTCAAGGTCCATTATATGAGTGAGAACATGTGATACTCGGATCTTTGTTTTTGTGAGAGGTCACTCAGTATTATAGATCCTAGTTCCATCCAGGTTGCTGTGAAATTCATGATTTTGTTCTTTTTTATGGCTGCGTAGTATTCCATCGTGTATATGTACCACATTTTTAAAAGCCAGTCCTCTTCTGATGGGCGGCATGGTTGTTTCTAGGTTCTTGCTATTGTGAACAATGCTGCTATGAAAATACATGTGCAGGTATCTTTTTTTTTTTTTTTTTTTTTTGAGTTGGAGTCTCACTCTGTTGCCCAGACTGGAGTGCAGTGGCCGCTCCCGGCCACCGCAGCCTCGACCTGCTGGGCTCCGGCGATCCTTCCGCCTCAGCCTTCCGAGTAGCCAGAATTACAGGCATGCGCTGCCACGCCTGGCTGATTTTTTGATTTATTGTAGAGATGAGGTCTCGCTGCCCAGGCGGGTCTCGAACCCGCGGGCTCAGGCAATCCACTCACCTCAGCCTCCCAAAGGCGTGGGATTACAGGCTGAGCCACCGAGCCCGGCT
>NW_007259908.1:245588-246326 GCF_000164805.1 Carlito syrichta
CACAGAGGTTGCACTAGTTTACACTTCCCACAAACAGTGTAGAAGTATTCCCTTTTTGCCACACCCTCTCCAGCAACTGTTATTTTTTGAGTTGTTGATAATTGCCATTCCGACTGGAGTTAGGTGGTATCTCAGTGTGGTTTTGATTTGCATCTCCCTGATGATTAGTGAGGTTGAACATTTCTTTATGTGTTTGTTGGCTGCTCAGATGTCCTCTTTTTGTGAAGTGTCTGTTCATATCTTTTGCCCATTTTATACTGGGGTTGTTTGTTTTTTTCTTTTCAGCACGGTTTAGTTCCTTGTAGATCCAGGATGTTAAGCCTTTGTCAGACCTGGTGTTGGCAAATACTTTTTCCCAGTCTGTAGGTTGTCTCCCTGCTCTCTTGATGGTTTCTTTGGCCTTGCAGAAGCTTGTCAGTTTAATAAGGTCCCACTTGTCTATCTTCTCTCTTATGACCTGTGGGTTTAGGGTTTTGTTCAGGAATTGGATGTCAGTTCCGATTTTCAAGAGGGTATTTCCTTCATTTTCTAAGGTTCCTACAGTTTGAGGTTTTACATTTAGGTCTCTGATCCATTTGGAGTTAACCTTTGTGCATGGGGATAGATAGGGGTCCTGTTTCAATCTTCTGCATGTGGTCAGCCAGTTTTCCCAGCACCATTTACTGAATAGGTTCTCCTCTCCCCAGTGGTAGGGGGTGGAGGCCTTGTCGAAGATGAGTTGGTTGAGAAATTGAGGTT
>NW_007259908.1:246346-282860 GCF_000164805.1 Carlito syrichta
GAATGTTGCTGGTAGTTTGATGGGTATTGCATTGAATTTGTAGATTGCCTTAGGTAAGATGGACATCTTCACAATGATGATTCTTCCAATCCGTGAGCATGGGATACTTTTCCACTTGTTTGTGTCATCTTTGATTTCTTTGAGCAGTATTTTGAATTTTCATTGTAAAGGTCTTTCACATCTCTGGTTAGGAAGATGCCAAGGTATTTCATTTTTTTGTGGCTATTGTGAATGGAATTGTGTTTTTTATTTGGGTTTCTGTTTGCTTATTATTGGTGTAGAGAAATGTGATTGTCTTTTGTACATTTATTTTGTATCCTGAGACTTTGCCAAAAAACCTTTATCAGTGTAGGAGGTGTTTGACAGATTCTCTTGGGTTTTCAAGGTACACAATCATATCATCTGCAAAGAGAGATAACTTGACTTCCTCTTTTCCTATTTGGATACCCCTGATTGCCTCCTCTTCTCTGATTGCTCAAGCCAGGAGGGGTGAGAGTGGGCATCCTTGTCTTGTTCCAGTTTTCAGGGGAAATGGTTCCAATTTTTGTCCATTTAGGAATATACTGGCTGTGGGTTTCTCGTAGATGGCTTTTACTGTTTTGAGGTATGTTCACCGTATGCCTAGATGTTCGAGGTTTTTATCAAGAGGGGGTGCTGGATTTTGTCAAAAGCTTTTTCTGCATCTAATGATATAATCATGTGGTTTTTGTTTTGACATCTGTTGATGTATTTAAGTACATTTATGGTTTTACGAATGTTGAACCAGCCTTGCATCCCAGGAATGAAGCCTACTTGGTCATGATGGATGATTTTTGAGATGTATTGCTGCATCTGGTTTACTAGGATCTTGTTGAGAATTTTAGTATCTATGTTCATGAAAGATATTGACATGTAGTTCTCTTTCTTTGTTGGATCTTTACCTGGCTTGGGTATCAATGTGATATTGGCTTCGTAAAATGATTTGGGGAGAGTTCCATGTTTTTCTATCGCCTGGAATACCTTCAGTAGGATTGGTATCAGCTCCTCCTTGAATGTCTTGTAGAATTCTGCTGGAAAGCCATCTGGTCCAGGATTTTTTTTGGTAGGAAGTTTTCTTATTACGTAGTCGATTTCCTTGATTGCTATTGGTTTATTTAGGGTCTCAATTTCTTCTTGTTCCAACTTAGGTAGGTTGTGTGATGTCAGAAAGTCCTCCATTTCCTTAAGGTTTTCAAGTTTGTTTCCATACAAGTGTACGTAGTAGTCTCTAATGATCTTTTGTATTTCTTCAGGGTCAGATGTGACTTCATCTTTTGTGTTTCTGATTGTGCTTATTTGTTTTTTTTCTTGTTTTTTCTTGGTCAATCTAGCTAGGGGACCATCAATCTTGTTTATTCTTTTGAAGAACCAGCTTTTTGTTTCATTGATTTTTTTGTATTATCTTTTTGTCTTCTATGTCCTGGATTTGGGTTTTTATTTTGGTGATCTGGATTCTTCTGCTGAAATTAGGGTTTTTGTGGTCTTGTTTTTCCAGCTTCTTTAGGTGGCTTGTTAGGTTGTTAATTTGTGTTCCTTCCATTTTCCTCATGTAGGGAAATAAATTCCCCTCTTATTACAGCTTTTAAGGTGTCCCAGAGACTTTGGTAAGATGTTTCTTCATTTTCGTAAGTTTCCAGGTATCTTTTGATCTCTGTTTGGATTTCATCATCAACCCAGGAGTTGTTTAGCATCATGCTGTTTAGTGTGTATGTCTTTGTGGGTTTTGGGGGGACCTTGTTGGTGTCAATGTTTATTTTTATTCCACTATGGTCCTAGAAGGTGCATGGTAGAATTTCAGTCCTTTTAAATTTGCTTATGCTTGATTTATGGCCAATTACATGGTTGATCTTAGAATACGTTCCATACAGTGATGAGTAGAATGTATATTGTGTGATCTTTGGATGGAGTGTTCTGTAGGTATCAATTAAGTCCATTTGGTCCAAAGTCACATTGAGGTTACTGATCTCCTTGCTGATTTTTTGTCCTGATGATCTGTCTAGGGTTGTAAGTGGGGTATTAAAGTCCCCCGTTATGATGGTGTTAGAGTCAATATCTTTCTTTAGTTTTCCTAGAAGTTGCTTTATGAAAGTTGACGCACCTATGTTTGGTGCATATATGTTTTGGATAGATACTTCTTGTTGATGGATTGAGCCTTTTATCATTATGTAGTAGCCTTCTGTGTCTTTTTTGATTTTTAATAGCTTGAAGGGTATTTTGTCTGAAATTCAGGTCACTACTCCTCCTTTCTTTTGTATTCCATTCACCTGAAAGTTTGTTTCTCATCTTTTTACTTTGAGTCTGTGGGTGTCCTTTCTAGTGAGGTGAGTCTCTTGAAGGCAATAGATTGTTGCCTGATGATATTTTATCCATTTTGCCATTCTATGTCTTTTCAGTGGTGCATTTAGTCCATTCACATTTAGGCTAATAATTGAAATGCAAGAGTTGATCCCTGTCATAAGGTTCTTACAGAGTTGTTCCTGTTTGTTTGTTTTCTTTCTTTGGGTTTTGGAGTTGGCTCATGTGTGTTTTTAATTTTTTGCCTGTACTCTTGTGAAGAATGCTGTTGTTCTTTTTTCTTTTTCTTCTGTGTTCAGTACTTTCTTAAGTGTTTCTTGTAGAGGTGGTCTGGTGGCAGCATAGGTTCTTAGGGATTGGATATCTGGAAAAGATTTCAATTCTCCCTCACTAATGAAGCTTAGTTTGGCCAGGTAGGTTATTCTTGGTTGAAATTGTTTATCTTTTAGAACTTTGAAGATAGGGCTCCAGGCTCTCCTAGCCTGAAGGGTCTCTGTGGATAAATCTGCTGATATTCTAATTGGTCTTCCCTGGTATGTAATCTGGCCTTTTTCTCTTGCCACCTTTAGGATTTTTTTCTTTTATAGCTACTTTGTTTAGGCGAATTATTATGTGTCTGGGAGTTGGTCTTCTCATTTTTTGTCATGCAGGGGTTCTCTGAATCTCTTGTGTTTGAATTTTTTCATCCTTGATGAGATGAGAGAAGTTTTCTTGAATGATTTCATGAAATGTTTGTTCCAGTTTGGCTTCTGTTTCTCTCTCTGCCTTAGGAAGCCCAATTACTCTTAGGTTTGGTCTCTTGAAGTGATCATTCATCTCTTGCAGGTTTTTTTCTGTCTTTTTGAGCTTCTTTTCTATGCTTTTGACAGTTTGGGTTAGTTCTGTGTTTTGGTCTTTGAGCTCTGAGATTCTTTCGTCTGCTTGGCTAATTCTGTTTTCCATACTTATTAGTCTGTTATTCATTCCCATCATAGTATTCTTTACTACTGTTATTTCTGACATCAGCTCCTTCCTATTTTCCTCTTGTCTCTCCTCAATTTTTTAAATTCTCTCCATTAATGTCTTGATGTCTGGGTTTGTTGCATGTGACCAGTCATTGTGGGGGCTTTTCATTGTTTGTGTTTCAGAATCTGTTTTCTCAGTGTCTGATCTCCCAGGGGTCTGTATTAGACCTATATTCTTCTTTTGGTTTTCCTTCATTTGTGTTATTTTCCCTCCTCCCTACTTTTTCCTTCCCTCCACGTCACCGTCTTCTTTAATTCTGTTATTCTGGGGTAAAGGGATTGGTTTTACTTCTGTTTGTTCAATCTCTTATTCTTTATGTATGCCCTCTTACTTTGTTCAATTCTGGAATTACACTGTAGGTTGCGGCTGGTCCTTTTTGCATTTGAGATTTACTTAAGGGAGGAGCTGTGATTCAAAATCTATCTGCAGGTCCTGGTATTCACTGACAGGTGTGTGGATAATCTGGAACCCACTTCCCACTTTCTTGGAATCTGTCCATGCAGTGGGGCTGTAGGTTTACTCCCTGAAATAAATGTGTTAGTGGATGGAAGAGAATGGAGCAGACAGTGGGTTGAAGAAGGGGGTGGAGAGGTAGAGGAGTAAGGGGGAAACAAACGAGTGTGCGAACAAATGGAGAGAGAAACCTATACTGAAACAGATAAGAACAATAGACTACAGCTACAGATGAACCAACTCCTATATAAAAAAAAATAAAACTTATAGTGATGCTAACATACAAGCTAACCAACCACCTTATTGGTGTGTTATTCCTGTATACAAAGATATGGTTTACAGAGAGAAGAAAAGAGAAGAAAAGGAAGAGAAAAAAGGGAACAATACAGTAGGAATAGAATTAAGTCATTAAACTAACAGAATCAATGACCACACTCTGAGACTTTTAGTTTAAGTCCAATATCCTTTCAGTTCTGATTTCTAGCTTTCTTTTCAAGCTGGTAAATTAGTTTGCAGTTCAGTTCAGTTGCCCCTGGTCTTCTGTGAAGACAGTTCAGACCACCCTCCGTTCACCACTCTGGCCTTTTTCAAGCTTGTTTCTCCCATTTTGGTGTTGTTACCTTGAATCACCAGCAGGTGGTGCTATCTCAGGTGCTCGCCCTAGAGGGGGTGGGGCCGGAAAGGGACCGGCAGAGACTAGAGATGGATGCCTGCCTCAGGGCACATGGCAGGAGACCCTCGGCTCACAGGAGAGGTGGCAGCGATGCCAGGAGATCTTCCCTGAAGGGGCTTCAAGGACTGAAGTCGTGGATCACCTCCAGCCCAGGTGGTGCGATGTGCTACCGGTGACAGCAGCGGCATCTGCGCTGCAGTGGCTGTCCAGTCCACTGCGATGCCCCAGCGGTGGCAATGGCTGAGCTCCGTATGAAGAGCAGTCTGCAATGTTGGGGTCCGCAGCCCCCGGGGCGAGAGCCAGAGACCCACTGCAGTTCTCCTTTGCAGAGGATTTCACAGACCAGCTTGCCCCATCGCCATCTTGCCATTAATTTGATTTTTAAAAAACTAGATATATCAGTAAATTTGTGGCCTTTTTTCCAAGTTAGAATATGTTATTAGAGTATTATCATGAAACTTATACTAACCTATTATATATGGTAAGACAGACTTTTTCTAGCATTCTGAATTTGGGGAAATATTAATTCATAGGATGTTATAAAGATTTTTTTTTTTACTGTGGTTTATGTAGAATGGTGATTTACAACTTGTGTTTGGCAGAAAATTGTGCTTTGCTAGGTAATACTTTGTGCTACCAGAAAACATGTTCTACGGTCAAGTAAGTTAGGGAAATACAGAATTAATTGCTGCAAGTGATATCCTTCATTGCAGGACTTCAAAGAGCAGTCTTAAATAATCAATTTAAGCTGTCTGTGGTGACTCATCCCTGCAATCTGAGTGCTTTGGGAGGACAAGTTAGGAGGATTGCTTGAGGCCAGGAGTTCAAGGTTACAGTGATCAACACTTGTACCACTGCACTGCAACCTGCGTGACAGAATGAGACCCTGTCTCAAAACAACAACAGAATCAACTTTATTAAAAATAACCAAAATTAAGATGTGCTCCGAAGAGCTTTTTAACCAATATATCCCTCTTGGATCATAGCTCAAAGGATTAGTATTCAACAGAAGTCTCTTTAGAAAAACATGATCTTTCAGAAAGAATCTTGGGCTAGCTGTTCACCATCTAACAGCAACTACTTGTGAAACCTCATTTTTTTCAATTAATCCTTTTCCCTTTTTGTAGCATGTCAATATGCCTTCATATATTAGATTTTAAGAATAAAAAGGAGAAGATTCTATTTGAATAAGCTTTAAGAGGAATACACCAAAATAAATATGCATTGTCTTTTAACTATATTGAAATAAAATATTGTTTGTCTTACAGTTTTTCTTGGGGTCTTAACATTCTAGATTTAAGCTGCACATTATAATTACTCTAAAAACTTAAAAAACAATGTCCAGGCCTCTTCCTGAATCAATTCAATGAGGATTCTTGGGTTGAGGCCAGACATTGATGTTTTTAAAAGCTCTTAAGATGGTCCTAATGTAGATTGAAGGCTGAGAAGCACTACTGTAGACTGTATCTCAGAGGAAAGAAATCAACCCTCTGAGCCCAACAAGAATTGACCGAAAATAATATATTTTATCACACAAGAAACATGTCCTTTCTTTTATAATACTGTTATTTGACTGAACTTTACATTCTATACTAGTTACTGGGTTTCATCTGGCAAAGATTCCACATGATCTGGGACAGAATCTGAGAACAGGTGAAGCAGAAGTGTCAGGCAGCAGGCTGAGGGATGATGGTGTTGATTCAAGTTGAGTAGATGGACAGGTGGAGGAAGAAGAAACTTGGCTGAGTATTTTTCTGTCATAAAGGGGATTGTGGAGGAAGTGTGCCGTAATCCTCCAAGGAGTAATATTTATGCCTGGTTAGCCCCTTCTCCTCCTCACCCACATATATCCTGATATAAATGTCCTGAAAATTTTGTGTTTTTCACATTTCTTAATTGAGAAGTGCTAACCTGGAAATTTTACATCAAACTGAGAATCTCTGATAAATATCATATATGTTGCTCAAAATGTATTTAATTGTGAAAATGCAAGAACTGTAAGGAAGGATAACATTGTAGTATATATATATATATGTAACTTAGTGTGAAAAAAATTAGGAATAAAAAGATTTTAGAGAGTTTGAAGACCAGGGAAGGTATGAAAATAAATTCTGAGTAAGCATAAAGTGTGAAGGAAAACTGGCATTTATTTGTGGAATTTGAAACATTAAAGACAATTTTTATCTATTTGATAACTTATCACATACCTGAGACTTGTAAGAAATGTCAATGGTGGGCAGACATATCCCCAAAGTCATAGAAGAAAAATCACACAAAAGAGTTTGGATTTAGACAAATGTAGTCTCCACTAAGATCCTATATCCTTTATTATCATTAAAACTCTTGGTCTTATTATGAATAAGACCCTATTATGTTGTTCAGAAGAATATTTCAAAGGGTCTTAACAAATAGCTGAACTGTTTTTGGAAACTGCAGTAGTAAAGATATCATGTTAACAGCATGGCTTCCCCACCATTAAACAAACTGCCCCTTTTCATCAAGTTTACAGTTTTCCAAGTTCCTGGTCATCAGATTCAGTGTGAGTTAAATGAATTTGGTTTCTTAACGGCATTTTCTTTCAAAAAATTTTATTGTTCAGAATTACCTTATCTGGAAACCCTTGTTCTTTCTGCAAGCCCTCATGTCATAACAGCCATGAATCAATAGCTTGGTACTGAGTATTGAATTTAGACAAATACTGACTAACCTATTGCTACAGGATAGGATTTGCTTCCAACTAGCAATTAAATTGCCATGTAGGCTAAAGTCTGTATTTCAAAATCATCACCATAATATTAGCTTATTTGATCTCTAAGGTTTCAAAATATACTAAATGTTCAAATGTACTGCTATTAAAAAATAAAAATCACAAAACTAAACCCAGCCTTCCTCTTCTCTAGCTTCTACTTGTCACATCAGGGCAGCCTGAAAAGACTTTCTTATTGCTCTGAGATAGCAGAGGTGAGTTTTAGGTAATAAACAAAATAGAAACTTACTGACGCTAATCAGGGCTGTGATTCATACCTCAGTCTGACTTAGAAGTTTTGTGGTTTGAAATGTGGATGAACGAATATAGGAGGAAGTGGTTGAAAGCTGTGGACTGAGGTGGATTCAAGGGTATTGGAGGATCATAGAAACAGCAGCCCGCTAGCAGTCCTGCTGAAACTGTGACTCATGACACCCACTCTCTAAAACTAGTGACTAATTTTTAAAACGCTTCCAGTCCTTCCCAAGGACTGAGTTGTCCAAAAATATACATTTAATTACAAAAATTGCAGACTCTTTACAAAAATTGCTTTATATATTAATTAGGGTAAAACTAGTATTGAGGTTAGCATTCAACGAGTAAAACTTCTCAAAGGGATACTTTTTTAGTATTTAAGATAGCATGAGGGATCATACCAACTATTTTACTGTGGTGATGATAGGGTTAGTGTACTGAACTCTGATGAAGTTTTCTCCACATGGTACTAGACAGTCTCAAAATTATAAAACTTATAATATTGGTCACCACAAATCAATTCATATGTGCTGTATGTTTTAGAATCCAACATTTAAAAAAATGCACTTGTCCTCTGAAGTTATTGGTAAATAAAACAATCATTATTTGATCTGAAGGGACTATGCTAGTATTTAACTATTTCCAGTTCTCTAAAAGTGAAGAGGGATGTGTAGAATTCATTGAAGTGAAAGAAAATTATTGAGACTCAAAAATAAACACATGAGTATAACAAGAATATCAGTATGCTGAATAATGTATTTGTTCTGATAGCTAGCTAGCCAGAACCCTTAACAGATAATGGAAGATGTAAGAAAAGGTATTAAGAGATGTAACACACTTTTATAAAAACAGTGAAAGGTCTGATTCAGGAATCTATGAAATAGGCTGCAGGATGTGTAAATTCCACTGCATGTTGGCCTTCAAGGTTTCTGATAATAAAGAATTTGCTAATTGCTAATAAATGTTTATTCCTCTGTACACGGGAGCTGTTTTACTCTTACTGTTTTGAGATTCTTCTCTGTTCTTCAGTCATTTGACTTTGATATAGGTTAGATATTGTTGTGTTTATCTTACTGAGTTTCTAGAACCTGTAAATTAATATTTACATTAAATGTGGGAAAGTTTTTACCTTTATTTCTCCAAATTTTTTTTTTCAGATTTTCTTCTTTTCTATCTGGCAATCATATTACATTCATTTGGTATACTTGATGTTTCTCACCAGTTTCTGAATCTCTGTTTTTTTTTTTTTGCTTAAATCTTTTTCTCCTTGTTCTTTCGATTAAATAATTTTCATTGATCAATTTTCGAATCATTGGTTTGTTTCTCTGATATTTCTAGTATGCTGTTGAGCCTGTCTAGCAAATTTTTCACTTGATATATTTCATTTTGCAACTCCAGAATTTTAATTTGATTCGTCTTTCCTATATTTCCATTCACTGAGATTCTCTATTTGTTCAGTTAATGTCATCATTATTTAGTTCTTTAAACATCATTTTTCTTTAGTTTTTTAAATATAGTTATAACAACTACTTTGAAGTCTTTTTCTGCTAACTCCAACATCTGACACTCCTTATAGATAGTATCCTTTTTTCTGAGTACTAGTCACATTTTTCTGTGTATTTCAGTGTCATAAATTTTTGTTGAAAACCGGACATTTTAGATAACATATAATGGTCACTTTAGATTCGGACTTATTTCCTCTGAGTATTTCTATTGCTGTTTCTTATTTTGCTTGGTTGTGTGTTTAAAATCTTGTCAGCACTAAATATGCCAAAAGCAGGAGGATAAACTCAAATGTGCTCTCACTAGCCACATTTGGAAAATTTTAGCATCAAAATAATGTAATGCCAATAAGGTAACACACTAAAATTGATGAGTCCATGGGAAAATGAAGGCCTTTACAGATGAATATCACATATTACTAAATAAATTATAGAATTAGAATATGGCGATTTTGCAACTACCAATTTAACAAATAATTTAGAAAAGAATTTTCCATTAATGTCAAAACATTGTGGAATTAAAATACTTGATAGAAAGGCTAAAATTAAAAAATATCAGTTGTTATTTATCAGTTGTTAATTAATTATCAGTTGTTGACAAGGATGTAGAACAACAGGGAATCTCATCCATTGCTGGTGGAAATGCAAACTATTATAGCCACTTTGGAAGAAAATATTGCAGTATCATATAAAACTAAACAAAGTCTTGTACAATCCAACAATTTCTCTTGCAGTTATTTATTCAACTGATTGAAAACTTATATTCACAAAAACTCTGCCTTTGAATATTTATAGACATTATCACCAAAAAAACAAAAGTGACCACGAAGTCCTTCAGAAGATGAAATGATAAAACACTCTCCTATACAACCATACAAGAGAATTAAATGCAGTGATGAAATAAATGAACACAACACTTGAAAAAATATCAAATTCATATTGCGAAGTGAAAGAAGTCTGTAGGAAAAGGGTAACATCACTCCATTTATGTGACATTTTGATTAAAAAAATTACCAAAACATATTAGTGGTTGCTGGTGGTTTAGAGAGAGTTAAATAAGTGAAGCACTAGGAATTTTTTTTTTTTTTTGAGTCAGAGTCTCACTCTGTCACCCAGGCTGGAGTGCAGTGACACACTTATGACCACTGCAGTCTTGACCTAGTGGACTCAGGTGATTCTTCCTCCTCAGCCTTCCAAACAGCTGGAACTATAGACACATGTAACCACGCCTGGCTAATTTTATTTTATTTATTGTATAGAAGGGGTCTCGCCAAGGTGCTCAGGCTGGTCTCGAACTCCTGGGCTCAGGCAATCCTCTTGCCTTCACTCCCAAAGTGCTGGGATTAGAAGCATGAGCCCCTACACTCAGTTGGGACTTTCTTTTAGGTGCGTAACTATACAATATAGTACTGAATTAGTCAAATATGTAGAACTTTTTATCCAAAAGAGTACAACCTAATGTACATAAATTAAAAATTGGGAGATCAAAGGATTCCAGGATATAATGCAAATTGTAGTAAAATAATCCAATTGTATTACAATTTTGTGACATCACTGAAGGAGGTGAGGAGAATAAGGTGGCAATGTGACATTGGAACTATGTGGAGACTATAAGACTGAAGACAGTATGAACTGTACATAAAAGCATTTTGCTCTACTTGGTGATTGTTTCTCATGGGTCTATGAGTCAGTAATTCTAAAACCATATATATGCATACTAGGACTGAACAAATACACACATGAATTGTGGATGCTGGAAGTCAGGTTTCTCCTTGTCAGAGTGAAAGTTTACAATCAAGGGAGCAAGGCTAGATAGAATGAGTCATTTAATACTAGATTAAGTGCAGATATGAGTATACTCAAGTTTAACTGAATACAAATTGATAGATAGAGAAATAATTATAGACATGTGTGCATACACAGATTATAATAGAAACCTATCTCCAAGCTATGCTTTCTGAAATAGTCTATAGGTAATAACACCTCATTAGCAATGAGCATACTCAGAACCCAGATCTTGGTTGCTAAAAGAAAACAGGGCTCCTTGGAAAGCCAAATCATTATTAGGACAGTAAATATACAAAATAAGCCTTGAGCATCTTGCAGTACCAGAATGTAAGGAAGTGCTTAAAAAATAAACCAATGTAATATGACAAAGAAACACAGTAGCCAATTAAACTAGCTTTTAGTGACAAAAGGTAGAACAAATTGAACAACAAAATAAATCATTAGAACTGGATTCTAATTTAAAGTAAAAGTATCTATAAGACTACTCATATAAATAAATGAATAAACACACAAAAGGGGAAGAATAGGTAAATTTCCACACATAAGAAATAAAGATAATTTATGAGGATATTCCTCCCTTCGGGAAGTGGCACATACTGTCCTACTTGTTAAGTGTGGGTTTTGTGTAATGACATTTTTCAAAGATTGTAGAAAGGCAAGAAAGGAGTATATTTACAGTGGAGAGAACTGACAAGCACTAACTTAGTCATGTGATCAAAGTTAGCAACAACAGTGAAAAATCATGTTACTCGCATGCACCCGTGATATGAAGTGATGTAAATGGTGCTTCTGTGGCTTTCTCAAAATCCATAACTGAATCTTATTATGAAGAAAATATTAACTAAATGGATGAACATTCTACAAAACATCCAATTGTACTCCTCAAAACTGCCAAGGTCATCAAAAACAAGGAAAATCTAAGAAATATATCATCTAGAGAAGTCTAAGAAGACATGATGACTAAATATAATGTGTTACTCTGGATGAGATCTGAAAAAAGAAAATTTTATAAAAACTAAATAATCTAGATAGACTGTGGACTTTATTTATTGTCAATATTCAGTTATTAATTGCAATAAATATATCATCTAAGGTAAGATTGTTAATGTCAGGGCAATGTACTATCTTGGAAACGATTTTGTAAATCAAAACTATTTTACAATACAAATTTCATTAAAAACAAAACAATGAAGAGAGTTTAGTGGAAAAAAAGAATATTCACATAGTTTAAGGAATCACTCCACAAATTGTTTTCATTACAAAAGGATAAAGGTATCTTTAAGATGGAGAAATCTAGAGGATACCAACTTAATCAAGGATTAATTTTCATTGCCAAAAATTGGAAAAAAATACACACCATTTGCACACAAATCATTTGTGCAATGTCTGACAAAAAATGTTTTCTCTGAACCTAATCATGAGAGAACAATTAGACAAATCCAAATAAAGTGATATTCTACAAAAGCATTTGTAAAATTTCTTAATACGTAAAACCTTTAATAGCTAGAAGGTTGGAAGTTAAAATAGTAACCTAATGACAATGTTTTACCATAGAGTTTATGAAAAAGCTTCTTAGAGTAAGAGGCTTTAGTTATGCAAATCTATGTATCTCTTGGGCAAAACCATTTGGACTGAGGGGCGAGAACAGAATACACGTTATGGTGAATTAATGTGTTCCTACATATGTAGAACAAAAATAAAATACCAATTCTTTTCAGGAATTTTAAGTGATCAAGTAAGAGATGAACAGGCATAGTGTCAGTGATGTAAACATGTAGCGTTTTAAGTTTTCCTAATGCCAAAGCATTGTATTAACTTTAACTATGACTAAAAGCTTTTTTCTACTTTATGGTCTAGATATAAGAAATCTTCCAACTATTATTCTCTGCTCTTACCACAGTCAATATATAAACACAGAGAAACTAAACATGTAAATAATTATGGAGTATAGTAACTATTTTTAAATGGAAGAGCTTATTTAAAAACATAAATCTGACATGATTACCTTTTAAATATAGAACTTCATTTTGAACTAATGGAATAATCAGTTATGGATATTCTGGTTGATTACAAAGGTAAGGCACTATTCTGTAAATGCTATTTTATTCACCTATGCAGAGAAATTTACATTTTTTTTTACTGTAAACCATTTTCATAATTTGATTATTAGTTTCAGTCATCAAATATGTTTTTACAAATTTCTGTATAGACAAAGATGTAAAAACATCTTTTCACTACCATGTTTTTTTCTCATTTTGTTTTCAGTATTTACAAATTTATGTAAGTCTGTTAGAAACCTTTATATTTCACACATGCTATAAATAATCCAGTCCTGGAAGGTAACAAAGGTTGTGTCCTTACTATCAAGTCCTGCGCTTCAATTGCTGTTTGAAGCCAGTTTTCTTCTTTCCTCCCACTCTGTGATCTCTTTCCAAGAACTTTAGCACTGTAGATTTCTGGCAGAGCCTCCCTAGAATGGGCTGATTGGGTTATTTGACTTTGCCTCAAGCTTTGCAAGGACCCCTGTGGTTGGTTGTAAGAGGTGGTGGAGAAAGAGAAAAATGCATTTTGCCAGCTAGTACTGAGGAGAGAAATAACACAGACACCTTGAGACATATTCAATTAACCTTCCCTGCCTCCCAGCATCTTCATGGAAAAACCACTAACTTTCACAAAAGTTGTTGCAGAGCTTCTAGTAGAGGGGGCACCCTGCCAGAACTAGAAAGGGAGAAGAAGTAAAGATGAGGGGACTGATGAAGACAAGGGCAGATGTCCAAAACTCTGAGTATGGGAGTCAAATAAAATGGGTTTGAAAATTGTCAACTCTTTCTACATTAACCTGTGGACTTTGGCAAATAAACTTCTGTAATTATATTTTCTCATTTTAATAAGGCTAGAGGGATTTATGCAAAACTGAAGTTAAATAATTTTTTTTTAGTTTCATATAAATAAATAACTAAAGTGCCTTAGCTACAAGAGTACCTTGATGGTTATCAGAGACTGATAACAGGATTCTTTTCTTGAACTGTAGTCTAAAAGAGGCAGTCAAATATTTGACAGCAGATTATAAGAAAATATAGGATGAAATATGTGATTAAAAGGAGCACAAATTACACAGAGGGAAAACCTAGAATAATTTATTTTAGCCAATGTGGGAGAGGTAGTCAGGAAAGATGGGGGAAGTAGTACTGAGTTGGGTCTTTGAGATAACAGTGGTGGTATCAGAGGCACCGAATGGGTAAGGACTAAGTCATTGTCAGTTATGTGGGCACAAGATGTATTACAGAAATACCAAAAGTACTAAAGAAGTGATGGCTATATCAGAGGGTCATGGTATGTGAATATAGCTTGTATGTACAGAGGGCAGGGGATGCTGCAGAAATAACCTAGGGAGAAAGCTTATGTAAGGGGGAAAAAAGAAATCAGAGGAATGAAAACAGGGAATAACAACATAGGAATTTGAGAACATAAATGGATCTAGTGACGGGCAATGAAAAGAAGACATCTATAGAATAAGAAATAAGTCAGGATGTTGTCGAAACTAAAAAACAATAGGAAGAAAGTAATTCAATAATAGAATTGATTATCTGTATCAAATTCTGCTAAGGTTTGAGTAAAAAGGAAACAGATCACTAACAGCAAGTTTAGCAAGATAAATGTCTTTAGTGATTTGAAGTTTGATTTACTTGGCTGGTGTAGGTGAAAAATTCCATTAGTTCCTAGAGAGACAAAAGTGGGAAAATTCAAAACAGAAAGTATTAACAACTGTTCCATATAAATTTGATTTCAAAGTTGTGTTATAACCTTTTATTTTAAAAAATTGAAAAATTGGCTGGGTGCAGCAGCATACACTTGCAATCCCAGTATTTTAGGAGGCTCAGGAAAGAGGACTCTTTGAGCACAAAAGTTTGAGGCAAGCCTGGGCAACAGTGAGACTTCGTCTCTACAATAAATAACAACAACAACAATAATAACAACAACAATAATAATTATGTCAAGCATGATGGTGAGCATCTGTAGTCCCAGTTATACTGGAGGCTGCGGAGAAAGAATTGCCTGAGCTCAGGAGGTTGGGGCTGCTGTGAGCTGTGATAGTGCCATTGCACTCCAGCCTAGGTGACAGTGAGAGCCCAACTAAAAAAGAAGATAGAAAAATGTGGTTGTAAAGGTAGAGAAATTATAGCATGTATGTATGCTGAGGGTAATAGCTATCAGCTTTGACTTGACTGAGAAAAGTGCACTAAAAATACTAGAGATTAAAGTCAGAGATCAATTTAGCAATGGTCTAGGAAAGATGATGTTGGGTCTGAACTAGAGTAGCACCATTGGAGAGATTGAGTGGTTAGAGTTGGTGATTGGCTTTAGAGGGAAGAAATACCGTAAAGATTACAGTATTTAGCTTGTGTGATTTGGTAGATGCCATAGTTCAGAAACAAAACAAAAAGGTGAGTAGTAACAGATGTCAACTGGAGATGGTTTCTGGTTTAGAACAACCCCACAACCTCCAAGATCAGCTTCACTTCATCCAGGTGAGTTTATGATAGTTAGGTGTCTCTCAACTTGCCTAAAGTAAACCAATTAAAGGTATTCGTTATGATTTTGCAAACTGGAAATAGAGAAAAAGATTCAGTCAAAGTTTGAAAATGTAAAGTTCAAGTATGAGTGCTATGGACTAAATGTCACCCTCCCCAAATTTATGTGTCGAAGACCTAATCTCTAGTGTGCTAGTATTTGAAGGTGGGGCCTTTGGGAGGTAACTAGATCATGGATTGGAGTAGTACCCTTATGAAAAGAGACACAAGAGAAGTGATCTCTTTCTTCACCATGTGAGGATATAGCAAGAAGGAGCCATCTGCAAGAAGAGGGTCTTTACCTGGAACCAAATTGATCAACCCCTTGATACTGGACCAAGCTTCAGAACTGTGATAAGTGAATTTCTGTTATTGAAGTCACTTAATCTATGATATTTTGTTATAGTAGCCTGGGAAGACTAAGAAAGAAATTACCGGGTGAGGAGTGCTTCTATCACAAGTACCTAAAACTGGGAAAGCAGCTTGGGTAGAGGCTAGAAGAGCCTTGGTGTGCATTCAGGAAAAAGGTGATTCTGGCAATGTCTCAGAAAGAAAAGAGACGAACTGTAGAAAAAGTTTCTATCTTCTTAGAGAATACATAAATAATTATGAATACAATGTTGATGAAAATATGGATGATAAAGGCCATACTGATGAAGTCTCAGATGCAAATAAGAAATGTCATTGGATAATGGAGAAAAGGTGATTCTTGTTATAAAAATGCAAGGGATTTGGCTATGTTTATGTTCTGTTTTGTGGAAGGTAAAAGTTGTAAATAAAATTGAACATTTAACTGAGGAAATTTCTATGCAGTGTTGAGGAAGCAACTTGGTTCCTCTTGACTGCTTACAATGAAATATGAAAAGATAAGTAAATGGAAGAACTGTTAAACAAAAATTAAAAATAATTTAAATATTTAGAGAGTTCTCAGCCTCTCAACATTATAAAACATGAGGAAGAGTGTGTGGAAGAAAAATACTAACATGACAGATCAACAATTTGATAAGGGAGATTAGTATGAATGTAAACCATGCACTTAATTATTCATGCCAACAAGAACAGAGCAGTTTGAACAGAGGGTGATAAAACTAAAGGGAATAGAATTGGAACAAAATAAAGGAAGGGTGTAAAATTTCTTGACTTTTACAACATGGGACCCTTGAGCTACTTGGCTGTGAACATGCTATTCTTCAAGATAAGGGAAGAATGATGGTAGAGGTGATTCAGAAATCATCAGGGCTGCATTCTCAATTTCAAAAAAGGTGGCAAAGGGAATTGCCTAGCTTTCAATAGGTCAGAGGCCGCAGCCCAAAGCCTTGGAGATGAGGCTTCCTGAAGCCTTGGGAATATGACCTCCAACTGGCAGAGCTGTGGTAGCAGGACCACTATCTAGTGTGTCTGGAAGGCAGGACTCTACCGCATTGAGTCTGAAAGGTTAGGTCTCTGCTCCGGTGGTTCCATAAGGCAGAGTATTGAGCTAAAGATGATTTTAGCTTAAGGATTTTGATCTTTCAGATCTTATAGAATTTGTTTTGCCGGGTTTTAAACTATCTTGGTAATCATTCTAGTTTAAACCCATTCTTTATTTCCAGTTTTGTTTGGAACGGAAATGTATGTTCTATGCCTGTCCACCATCACATTCTGGAAGCAAATAATTTATTTGGTTTCACAGGTTCACAACCAGAGAAGAATTTTGCCTCAGAATGAATTGTATCTTGATTCCTACCCATATCTGATATTTAGATGATATTTAGATGAGAAGTTGGACTTTAGATTTTAGAACAACTCCTGGGACTAGTTCAGACTTTTGCACTTGTTGAGATGGAATGAGTGCATTTTGTGTAGGAAAAGGACATGAATTTGTGGAGGGAAAAGAGGCAGAATTTATAAATGGAATGTTTGTGTCTATTATGTTATAAATTTGCTCCCTCCAAATCCATGTGTTGCCAATATGATAGTAGTTAATAGCCGGGTCCTTTAAGAGATGTTTAGGCTCCAAGTGTACCTCCCATTAATGCCAGTAAGGTTCTTATAAAAGAGGCTTTACTTAGCATTTGGTTCACCTGGCCTTCTGCCTACTGCCATGGGAGGTTGTAGCATTTTTTCTCCTCTGAAGGATGCAGCATCAAGGCATCATATTTGAAGCAGAGATCAGCTTTCACAAGACAACTGGATCCACTGACACCTTGACCGTGGAGTTTCCAGACTCCAGAATTATGAGTAAAAATAGTCATTTGTTGCTTAACAACAGGGATGTCAAAAGTGCACAAATAGTTCTATCAAAAAGACACCTGCATTTATTGCAACACTATTCACAAAAGCAAAGACATGGAATCAACTTTGCTGTCTATCTTTAGTGGATTGGATAAAAGAAAATGTTATACATATACACTATGAAATACTACGCACCCATAAAAATAGTGAAATTGTGCCTTTTGTAGTAACATGATGCATCTGGAGGCCATTGTCCAAAGTAAATTATCACAGAGACAGGAAACTAAATACTGAATATTCTCACTTATGAGTGAGAGCTAAACATTGGGGACACGCAGACATAAAAATGGGAACAGTAGACACCAGGGACTCCTAAGGGGGAGATGGGCAAAGGTTGAAAAGCTACCTCTTGGGTAATACCTATTTGGATGACAGGCCCAAACCACACCATCATACAATATATCCATGTAACAAACCTGCACATGTAACCCCTGAATCTGAAATAAAAATAAATAAATAGGGCAATCCTTTTTGATCTCCTCCCACTGTGGGAGTTTTCTGTCCTCTCAATAAATCCTACTTTCTCAAAAAAAAAAATTACTAAATAAATAGAAAATAAAAGTAAATAAATAATAAGAAGAATGTGCTCTAAGAAATTATCCTTGGGCAATTTTGTCCCTGTGTGAACATCATAGAAGATACTTACACAAACCTAGATGTTATAGTCTATTACACAGCTAAGTTATATAGGACAGCCTATTGCTCCTAGACTACAAACCTGTACAGCACGTTACTGCACTAAATATTGTAGACAACTGTAACACAGAGGTATTTGTGATTCTATGCATGGGAAATGTATAGTAAAAATACAATGTAAAATATTTAAAAATGGTACATTGGTCTAGGTGCATATCCTGAGTAGAGTTTGCAGGACTGGAAGTGGTTAAGAGTGGTAAGTGAGTGTGGGGGGGGTTAGTGAATATAAAGTTCGAGAACATTACTATACACAACTGTAGACATCACAAGCACTGTACACATAGACTGCATTACATTTATTAAAAATTATTTCCTCAATATAAATTAATAGCTTACTATAACTTTTTTTACTTTGAAAACCTTCAAATATGTTTTGATTCGACTCTTGTAATAACATTTAGTTTAAAACACAAACACATTGTACAGGTCTATAACATATTTTCCTTATGTAATTATGTTCTTTCTTTCTTTTTATTTTTCAAGGACTTTTTGCTATAAACGAAGATACAAACACACATTAGCCTAATGCTACACAAAGTCAGGGTCATCAATATCACTCTCTTCCACCTCTGTATCTTGTCCCACTGGAAAGTCTTCAAGGGCAATAACACACATGGTGCTGACGTATCCTATAATAACCATGCCTTCTTCTGGAATACCATTGAAGGACACTCCTGACATAGTTTTTTAGTGAACATTTTTTAATAAGTAGGAGTATGCACTAAAAAAACTATTAGTATAGCAAACACATAAACCAGCAACAGAGTTGTTTATTATTATCAAGCATTATGTACTGTATATAACTGTATGCGCTAAATTTTTATATGACTGGCAACACAGCAGGTTTATTTACACTAGCATCACCACAAACACATAATAATGTCTTATGTTATAAAATTGTAATGGCCACAATATCACTAGACAATAGAAATTTCTCAATTCTATTATAATCTTATGAGACCACCATCATATATGCAGTACCTCATTGGCCAAAATATCATTATGTAGCACATCAGCATAAATTTCTGTTCTTTGTAATTTACTCAGTCTCAGATAGTTTTAAATAGCAGTGAAAATGGTCTAAAACGGTCCCCCACCACTAATTCATATGTTGAAACCCTAATCTCCAATGTGCTAGTATTTGGAGATGGGGCTTTTAGAAGGTAATTAGATTGTGAAAATGGAGATTTTATGAATAGAATTAGTGTAGTGTCCTTATAAGAGGAGACATGAGATACAATCTCTCTTTTTCTCTTTTCATTACATGAAGATACAGCAAAGTAGGCAGAGGACACTCACCAGGAATCAAATCAGCTGGGACACTAATCTTAGACTTCTCAGCCTCCAGAACTGTAAGAAATCAATTTCTGTTGTATAAACCACACAGTTTATAGTATTTTGCTATATCAGCTTGAGGAGATACAGAAAGTGAAAATCAGGAATTGTTAGCAATCACCTTTCCTACTCTATGGAGTGAATGAGTAGGTCTTTTTTGGACTTCATAAAACTAGTACGTAGATGTTGGAAGGACAAAAACACAGACACCTAATTATGAATAGTCACATTACACACCAGTATGTTTCTAATAAATACATCTTTAGTCTAAGTTAATTAGAATGGAATTTCTTTGTAACCCAAAGATGAACTGAATGAGTAGTAAAATTTAATAAGCTAAGTTTTGCAAATATTAGATTTGTGATAGTAACAATATCTTGTGGATTTGAGAATTCAGACCTGGAATTCACAAATTAGTTCAAAACTATGGTTTTATACTTGAACTCTAGAGGATATAATCAAATCATTGGGGGAAGAATTATGTTTAGGTTGTGTGTAGTCATGGCAGAATATTAATATTTTTAAGTATATATATATTAAATCATATTATAGAATATTCACATGAGAAGAGCAGTTGACTAAAGCCTGCAGAAAATGATTTCAAGAAAAGTAATCAGAGAAGTAAAACAGATCAAGTATGCAGTTGCCGTAGAAATTAAGAGCATAAGAATCAGGAAGAAGTAAATAGTTAATTGTGTCAGATTTTCTTAAAGAAGATTAACTATGATGATCACTATCACAAAACTGCTGGATTTGATATTTGAGAGGTGATCTTTGAGAAAGCAGTTTTAGTTGAACTAGTAGGTGAAAGGAGGAGATGAGATTATCAGGTTATTATTTGGATTGACAAAAAGGAGATAGTAAGCAAAAGTGTGTTTATAAGTGAAAGTAAGAAGAAATAAGCTCACTAGAGGGAAGATTCTGGGTAGAAGTAAAAGATTTTAAATAGTAGTGATGCTTGAGCATATTTGTTGATGAAGAGCAGTGGAGAAGGATTGAATACACAAACACATAACCAATAAACAAGGATAGGATTATCAACACAAGAGGGAGAAGCAGCCTTAGAAAGTAGGTGGGCTATGTGAAAGGCAAGATGACTGGGCTGTAGTTAATGGAAAGATAGATATATTGAGGTTAAACAAAAAAGTGAAGAAATGTCTGTTTTGAAGACCACAACTGAGAGGAAAAGTTTCAGATATAGAAACATGAAAATACTGACAAGGTTTTAGTTTATCTACAGTAGCAAATAGAAGAGAAAATTATCCAGAAATAATAAATGAGATGCCACTTGTTTTCCTTCCTTGACATCAATCCTTGTTTCCAACAGGCTATAAACATATAAAATATCCAAGGACAGACAGAGAAAGAGAGAGAGAGAGAGAGAGAGAATGCTGGAATCCATATTCTGAAGAGAGGGCCTCTGGATTCTACACAAGGAAGGCCTTGATCTTCCACATGAGAATGAGCTTTTCTAGAATGTTACCTTGGCATAAAAGGCTTATTAATTTGTTGAGAAAATTCTTCAACAAGAGATGATTGATTTTAGAGGAAACGAGTAGCTTCTACAGGGCAACAAACTTTATGCTGCTCCATCGTTATAATAAAGAGTTTCTAGAAAGAATCACTGTTCTCATTTACAATGGAGCAGTATTATGGAATTTGGGATACTAGAAATACTTGTCACAGATGGTTTTTAAATGAGTATGTATGTATATAAAATACCATCCAATTACAAGTTATGGATCACCTTCAAGTTTACTGTTACCTCTTTGTTTGAACCCTGAATCAACAGAAAAGCACATTTGCTGTCCAGTCTATGACTCTCATACATGGAGACATTGTAATTGCTTTGCATTCCTGAGTAATCATTTTCTGATGGGTTTATTGCCACCTCTGCCTTATCAGGGCATGGCACTGTTACGGACCCTAGTGATAAATTACCCTTTAGAGAGGGATAAGACAGTGCCACTTTAACAAGTGCAATAAAGCACTTTTTATATTGGGAGAGTTCAGTGCATTTCTCATTCATCATACACCCTCAGTGATTTTACACAGATTTTACACTGTTGATTAGCTCATTAGTGGGGTTAATTGGATACATTAACTGGCAGAATTACAGCTTGACTATGAACCAGGGGCTGCAGCATTATAAATGACAGACAAACCACAGACATGCATGGCCAGCCTGAAGGAAGTTCTTCTCTTTGATTAACTTTCATTAGATTTTAATTCTTTCCCCCTCCCCACTCCTGTAATTGACTCCACATGAATATTTACTATGGATTGGGTAAGTGAATCAGTGACACTAATGCACATTTCCGATCCGGTTCTCTCCTTTTCTAAAGTAATTTTTTCTTGAAAAATAATAAGAAAAAGTGCAATTTAGGAAAGTGATAAAAACAAAAGTCATGTTTTTACTAAATCCTTGATTATACATGTGTGAATTAATAATTATCTTTAGGGCTACAGATCAGACTCATGTGGAAAGCATTTAAAGATACAGATTCCTGAACCTTGTCCTTAACCTATTAAATAAAAACTTCTAGAGATATGCCCACGAATCTTTTTAATTATGAAATTCCCCCAGGTGATTCTTACACAGTGAGTTTGGCACTGTGGTTAAAATGCCATGTCAGTTTGGATTTAACATCAAGCAATGTAGTGTATTCACTTAATTAAGTGAATTAAAGAGATGTGTTACTACTTGAAGAAAGGCCAGGAAACAAGACAAAACTTTCTTTGTAGATCAAATTTTCTGCCAGATAAGGCTCTACATTGCTTGTTGTACACTCCATGAGGCTCCTATATTTTCTTTTCTTACTTATACTAGTTTTCATTGTTTTTATGAAAATACATTTTTAGTTTTATTTCCTAAGAAATTGGATTTGCCTCACTGAAAACTCTAATAGAGAAGATGTAAAATTATTTATGTTTTGGATTTGTTTGAGTGTCAGGTAAGATAGAGTTTGGCAGTTTAAAATCTACTAGACTCAGTGAGACAACTTGGATGACTCCAGCTAATCTGGGCCTCAGTTTGCTATTTGTAAGCTGGAAATCAGTCACATCTCATCTACAAGGCTTGCTATAAAGACTAAATTAAACTTTGCCTGATTCTATGTGCATTTGTGAGAATAGTAGAAAAGGTAGATGAAAGAACCATCCATTTCCAAAGGTAAGAAACAGTCAGAGTCTAGCCAATTAGGGCAGCTAATTTCACAAGGCAGCAGAGGGTATAGAAAAAAAACAGCATTTCCTGTGAATAGCATGTGAAAACTGTAGAAAGAACAAGAAAGTTGGGATAAAAGAAAACATGTTGATAGTTGTAGCTAACTTCACCCCTGCCTGCCCCTTTCAGGCAGAGAGGAGCAGCAGCAATACAAACCGCCAGCTATGTAGGCGACTACTCAATGACAAGGCAGGAAGGAGATAAAGGGTTGGTTTGCAGAAGTGGAAAACATAGGCACAGGAATAGGATGAGGAAGAAAAAGGTAAATATAAAAAATCTTTCTCTGCTAGTTTTTGAAGAAAAGAAAACCAGAAGTACCAGAAAAAAATATAAAAAATGATATAATATCCGTGGACAGTGAGAGGGGAGGGAGAAATAGGAAGATTTGCCTGAAAATACATGGGAGCAATTACCAAGTGACTGTGTACGATGGACTTTGATAAATGATTTAACTGACCTGAACCCAGAGGATATATTTACAGTGATTCTAAGTCCTGGAATTTAGTACTTAATTTGCATTCCAGACCATAATAAAACTTTTATTTTTCTCTGAAAAATGTATCTTGAGATTAAGGAGCTACTGAAATTCCACTATGTGAGGTGAAGTGTAAATGCTCTCAGTGGTTCTCTGCAGGAGTGAAGTGAAGCTTTTAAGATACCTTGTGACTTTCTTAACAAGACATTGTGAAGTTTTCAGGTGACCTAGAACTCATAAAATTGTAGATCAAACTCCACATATGTAAGTGACTTATATATTTAAGAAACTTTAGGTGTTTTGGCATAAAATGTTTTGAAAAACCATTATTTGTACTATTTGGGGAGGTTGCTTTCAGACATTTATTTTTCCTTGCTAGGTTGTGTAATATTTTGCTTTTAAATATATTGATGAACTTTTGGAAAATAACTGCCAAAAATATGACAATGTTGCCTCTTAAAACTCAAGAATGAAACTATTTCTGAATATATATATTTAAAAAAAATCTTCTCAGTATTGTGAGAGCCAAATAAAATGTAACTTACAAAATAAAGCTCTTCCTGTTCAATCAAGTCTTTTCTTTTACTAAATTGTCCCAAGCTGTGTACCTTAGGATGTACTTGTCTTATTTTACCTTCTGTCATCGTTATTTGTACATGAACTTTATCTTCCTTCCTAGATGATCTATTTTTGAAAGACAGAAGCTCTGTATAATAAAACATAAAATAGCCACACAGCTAATGATTGTAATTCTCATCATAATTATGCATAAAACTCTGTTGAGAACAAAGAGTGAACCAAACAGAACACCAATTGGGATGGACAATGATTACACCATCTTTCAAAGTTCATACAAAAAATTCAATATATCCCACAAATTAGAGAAAAATTTATGAATGTCTATTAATATCAAATTAACTTTTATATCTTATTGGACTCAAAGGGTATTGAAATAGGAAAATGAAATATTTTGTTGAGTATATTGTAGGTTATTCTTGGCCAGGCAGTGAAATAACAATAACTTGAAAGAAAATAGACTGGACACAAATTGAACAATGTATTGAAATGTAATCACAAAGTGAAACAAAATATATGTTTAAATATGCAAAGTATAGGAGGGAATATTGCTTTATTATTGCTCGGTAAAGGAATTGAGAACCAGCGAAGAATTTAAAGACAGAAAAAAGTTGAAAATCTATGTAGAATATAAAGTATCTCACCTTTTTATTTCTCCAATCACAGTTTCTGAAAAGTTTTAATACTCCCTGTCTTCTGAGGTGAAGCTCACACTTTAAGTTTCCTGGACATATTAGCACAGGACTGAAGCCAATCACCTAGGACAGGAAGAACATCAGGAGAGGAAACCCTACAAATGAGTTGGGTCTAGAAATCATCCTACTGCTTTTTATCTGCCATAAGGTCTGGATGGACACTCTGGATACACAACATCACAGTTTTGTGTATCCACTATGGAGGTGTGACTTCCTTCAGTTCTTTATCAGTGTACTCCTTACCTTTGAATCTGGGGCTCAAACTTCAACCTCAGGCTGCTCAGCTAAAGCTTTGTCATTGCTAAAGCTATCTTTAGCCCTCTCTTTCTTTTTTTTTTTTTTTTTGAGTTGGAGTCTCACTCGGTCACCCAGACTGGAGTGCAGTGGCCGCTCCAGGCCACCGCAGCCTCGCCTGCTTGGCTCCAGCGATCCTTCCCCCTCAGCCTTCCCAGTAGCCGGAATTACAGGCACGCGCTACCACGCCTGGCTGATTTTTTGATTTATTGTAGAGATGAGGTCTTGCTGCCCAGGCGCGTTGCAAACCTGCCGGCTCAGGCAATCCACTCACCTCAGCCTCCCAAAGGCATGGGATTACAGGCTGAGCCACCGAGCCGGGCTAGTCCTCTCTTTCTAAACCCATAATCTTTTCTATATTCTTTTCTACCAGTGGCAAAGAGGTATCTCCAATCAAAATAAGCCAGCACCTGACTGACTTAATCTTGTCATACTCTGAGACATCTCTTCAACTGGACTCTTGAAATTAAGACCAGAGTGGAGTCTAAGTCGACACACCCATTTTAATACTTTAATTTGAGGAAAAATGTTACTGACAAATTAGTTAAAATATTGAACATATCATCTTGAAACTCAACAAGTTTATTCATTCATGAATCATTCATTTCATTCAGCAGATTTTGCCTTCAAATTAATATAAAATAATTAAAAATAGTTATTTCTATTAATTACATTTATTTTTAGTATCTATTAATAAGCAATAATAAGTTATCATTGCTTATTAATACTTATAGAATATAAACCAGGACACACATGCCTAGGATAGTAACAAAAACAAAACTGGCTAGCTGCAATCTGGAATCTGAATCTTGTTTCCATAGAGCTAACTTGCCCTTTGGGAAACTTCACTAATTGATAGTGGGCACTGTATACATGTATCTTGCAAGGATAAGTGTTTCACTATGGTATAATTTATTAGCAAATAAAAATAAGAAGCATAAATAAAGCAGAAGAGAGTCATCTAATTAATAAGCAGCTGCAGCTGAATCAACATACAAATTACAATATTAGCTACAAAAATACAATGATAATGAAAAATATATGTAGATTCCTTTTGTCTGCTTTAAGTAGTTTAGTTAGTTTGAGTACAGTCCTTGACTAATTTAGCTACAGTATAGATAGTTATAGTACATAGTTTAGTGAAGAAATAGTATAGTTAGTGTATAGCTAGCAAGAATAAAAAGCACTAGATAAACTTGTGTGTGTATGTGTGTGTGTGTGTGTGTGTGTGTGTGTGTGTGTGTTTTCACTACATGATATGCATATTTGAACCCAGGACAACAAACAGACTCCATACTGTTTACCAACACTGAGCTATTGGAATTACCTTCCTGAAGGATTGCATTAAAAAATACTATGATACTAAGATTGGACTCAATTATAAGGCTCCAAGTTAAATTTATAATATTTGCCATAATATTTCTTTCATTCAGTTTAAGAAAAAAATTAAATGAAAACAAATTCAAGTGTAAAAATATTAAACATTGTTATTTTATAATAAATCCCGACTCGAGTTGCTTTGAGTTGTAAAAATTGCTTGAATATAAAGGATCTTTAATGTCAAAAGCATTTATGAAATTGCATATGCACTAGGCTCAAGTTGGGAATACAGAGTTGAATAAGAGGCAGTGACTCCTCTCAAGGATTTATAATTTAGAAGACACTTTTGGCCACAAATAGTGTCAGCCTAAAAAGTGTGAAGAACTTAATACAAACACTATTAGTGAAAACTGGCATTTGACAGTATAATCTATATATCTATTAAGTCAGCATATATATCTCCTTGCTGTCCTCTGAAAGACAGAAATTAGAACATCTAACATAGCTGGATAATAATTCAGGCAGTCTTGAGACCAAACTGCAATTTTATGTATTTTCCACTCCAGTGTTTTCTTCCAAAATTGCAAACACCCTTCTGTCTCTTATTGCTGGCTCAGTGCTGCCCCAGATCACAGTGCTTCTTGAAGACTGCTAGAGAATGAACGATTTTGTTTCTATTCCCAGGATAACATCTGTAGGAAAACAACTCAGGCAGATATGTTCAGTTATGCAAGCAAATACTACTTTATTTTTTATCTCCAGAAAGTCATTTGAGGTATTATGCAGCACCTGCCAAGATGTTATTGGATGTTTCCCTCTTAAGAAGATGGGGTTCTGATGACCCTAATTGTATTGGAAAGAAAAGGGGCAGTGATTAGGTGGTGATAGTATCTCATTGGAAGGCAGATTTCTGGTTTAGACTTTTTATTTTCACGACAGCTTGTTTATGTAAATGAGAAAAAATGCCACACTCACACAAATCCTCGAAATAAAATGACACATACTCAGCATCAATCTGGATTTTATCTTCCTCACAATGGATTCATCTCTACAAAATGTCGAATCAATCTTTTCAACTCTTCCACTATCTTACTGTTTTAAACACCTTTTCAATGTAAATTACCGTATTTGCTATGCTAATTACATTTACCTTTTATTCTTTTGCCTCATTGCGAAAGATATTTTCTTTATTAAAAATATAAGGGAGAACTGAATATTTTAAGTTTTGCCATGTCATCTCTTTTACTGCTTATGAGTGCTCTAGCTTGTGAATTACTTAAATTCTATCATGTGTTTTAGCTGAGACTACTTATCTTGCTTTTGTACCATTCCACAATCTTATTTGAATTCATTCGACTCATTTGAATTCTCTAGACGGGTCAACCTTCTCACTTATAGTCACACATGCTTAATTTAGTTTCCTCTGTACTGTATGGTATCGTCTGTGGGTTGAATATTTTGCAGTTGGCCCTAGAGATTTGTCCTACATCTCTTCTTTATCCTATTCTGGGGGCATTCAGTAATTGACTTCCATATTGCAACAGATAGACTTCCTATGAAACCTTACAGTTCTGTTTATTCAGTAGAAAATTCCAATGAGAGATCAGTGGGTGTGCACAGAAAACTGTTGTTGCACTGAAATCTCTGGTTCCTTCCCTGTTAGCCTGTGGTCATTAATGGCTTGTTCCTTTACTGCAGGATACAGCTCCAGGTGGGCAGCTCCCTTCTATAGACGCAAGCCCTGACATATTCAATTCTAGGAGAGTCAAAAGTCACCAGCTGCTGCCAATCCAGGAAATGTTTTCCCTTCCTTGTTGATCTCCCATAAGTGTATCTACACAATTTTAAAGTGTTCTTTATTAAACTCTTTTGAATGAACATTTTTTAGTATGCCATATATATTTTCTGCTAAATCTCTGCTGACTACACACTTTTGCCCCACCCTATCCAAATCAGCAAAGACTGAGTGGAAAACAAATTAAAATATGGAAATTCTCAGTAAAGAAACAGAATAAATAAATAAAAGACAAATAGAATACTTTAAATGGAAACCTATGATCACCATTGGAGAAACTGGGTAAAGTGAGCATCTGGGTAAAGTGAGATCTCTGAATCTGCAATCATCTCAAAATGAAAAGATTAATTTTTAAAATCTCTCTTGGAAGAAGAAAAACATGACTTTACTTTGAAAGCAGTATTCAGCCGGGCTCGGTGGCTCAGCCTGTAATTCTGAGGTTTGGGAAGCTGAGGTGAGTGAATTGCCTGAGTTCGTGGGTTTGAGACCCGCCTGGGCAACTTGGTGAGACCTCATCTTTAAAATAAATCAAAAAAATTAGCCGGGTGTGGTAGCGGACACCTGTAGTTACAACTACTTGGAAGGCTGAGGTGGAAGGATCGCTGGAGCCCAGCAGGTCGAAGCTGCGGTGGCCAGGAGTGTGCCACTGCACTCCAGTTTGGGCGACAGAGTGAGACTCCAACTCCAAAAAAAAAAAAGAAAAGAAAAGAAATGAGCAGTATTCAGGTTAAAAGCAAGAGTCTCCAAATAGTATTTTTCATCATGCTTTTAAACTCTAAACCACACTGTTCACACTATTTTCTTTCTTTTTTCTTATAACTTAATTTTATTATAGAGATGAGGGGTAAAAGTCAGAATTAGGTACATAAGTAGACATGCAGGTGAAGCTTGGGCCTCCAACTGGCCCTCACTTCCCCTAGTTTAGGACCAGGTACCCTTTGTATTGTTATGCATCCCTCCCCTCCCCTGGCAGTGTCCCATGACTGTTGGTCTCTCCTTTGTGCTATTGTGATTAATGTTCGGGTTCCACTTATGAGTGAGAACATGTGATATTCAGTTCTTTGTTTCTGTGATAAAGCACTAAGTATGATGGTCTCCAACTCCATCCAATTTGTTGTGAAGTCCCTGACTTCATCTTTCTTTATGACTGCATAATACTCTAACTGCCAATCGAAAGTGCACTGGATAAAGAAAATGTGGTACATATATATATGTTGGAGCATTGCCACTACTTTCAAAAATCCTAACAGTTACTTATTTTTTTAACCTATCTTTTGCCTCTTATTAGTTTTACAATTTATTTGGTAAATGTATTTTTCAGGAAGTAAATAAGTGAATGCTTTTATCTTTTAATTGTGAAATAACTAGTAGCAATGTTTTATTTAGGAATATCAGTGGGCAAACATGACCATAGGGCCTATGGAACCTAAAATAAACTTTGAATATCATTATAAATGTGAGCTGGCTCAATACTGGATTAGAATTAGCCTGTTATCTTTGTTTACACTATTCTTTGGCAAATAATATTTTTTCATATTATGTAATTTATTCTAGGAGAATTTTAATTTATGATTTTAAATTGCTTAAATAGGTTTTCTCCACTTCCAGATTATATAATCTCCTCACACATTTTTCCAACGTGTTGGCAGTTGTTTTAAATTTACATTTAGAACTTTAATGCATCTAAAATTTATTTTCTTTTATGTTATAAGGTGAAAGTTTATTTTTTCTAAATAAAATAGTTACATTTATGGAGCACTCGTGTACCATATGATAATTACTATTATTATATTATAGTCATTTCCACATAAATACTTGATCAATATCTTTACTTTCTATTCTTTCAACTGACTTCCTAGACTTTTGCTACACAAATATGACACTATTTTCATTAAAGTAGCTTGGCAGCCAATATTGTTTTAAATATTTGTTTAGAAATTTCATTCTCTTATGCTTCCATATTAACTTTAGAATTATTTGCTGCTTTTAAAAAAGTTCATTGTAATACTAGTTGACAACAAATTAAATGCATACATTTATATGGCTAGATGGCTATTTTTATATTATTATACTTTTCTTTCATTGTATGTATTATTTATTCAGGCACCTATTTTCAAAAGTGAATTTCACCTATAATATGTGTGTTTGTGTGTGTGTGCATGTGTCTGTGTGTGATTTTGAAAATCATGTTTTTTGTAATAGGATTATGCCAGCACTATAAAATAAACAGGGAAATTTTTCATAACATACTATTATGAAATTTGTTAAAGTATGAAGTGTTTACTGTGAGGCTGTGTTTGCTACTTATGATAAAATTCATAAGTAAAATTATCTGGGCTTTGAAAACCCTTTCTTCTAAAGTTTTGAAATGTTAAATCTTTTATCTCTTTTTAAGCCATTAATTATAATATATATGTTGCTGAGAAATAATCAAAGATGTCACGCATTTGCACAGACTATTACAATAATTTAAATCACTTCTATGTTTATAGTTCTGTCTGCTTTTTCAATCCTCAATCGCATATTCTTTTTTTCCTTTTTGTAATATTTTTTTTTTTTTTTTGAATTGGAGTCTCAGGCTGGAGAGGAGTGGCACATTCACAGGAGAGCAGTGGCACAGTCACAGGAGAGCAGTGGCACATTCACAGACACCGCAGCCTCGACCTGCTGGGCTCAGGTGATTCTCTCAACTCAGCCTTCCAAGTAGCTGGAACTTCAGGCAAGTGCCACAACGCTTGGCTAATTCTTTTTATTTTTATTTTTTTATTGTAGAGATGAGGTCTCTTCAAGTTGCCAAGACTAATAGCACTTTCTAAGAAAAGAGAAGTTGGCTTTATATCAAAAATTTTTACTAATGTATTTTCTCCTTGAAGTTAATCTAAGCTTTTATTATTAATAATTCAACTTTTAGTATTTTTAATTTCGTCAATTTTTTCTATTTCCACAAGTGACTAAAAACATGCATATATTGTATTATTTCTGAAAGAGGAAAGTATTTAAGCAAATACAATTTATTTTAACAAGGGACTTAGATAAGATATGTTGTCTCTAAATTTTTTTTTAACTTAGAGACGATTTTCATTTTTAATTTCTGTTTGTTTAATATTAAGCTTATTTTGGTTATTGACTCTCTAGACTACTTCATGAAAGTCTGAGAACATGGTCTCTGAAATCACTGTTGTTAACAATTACTGTGGCTGTGTTTGCTACTCAAGTGCAAGATTTATTTTTGAAAATGTTCCACAAAAAGAAAAGACTATGTTTTTTTCCTGTGGATTTAGACATTCTTTTACCTTTGGGTTTACATTTGTTTTCCAATTACTTTTCCCCTACTCTTAAAGTGACAGAGATTGTAAGAATGGAGAAGCCACTGCATGGAGAGAGACAATACAGTCTATATCAGATGCTTCCCAAAGTGATGAGCTGTTGTTGTTGCCCATTATAGTCCTGCAGCTACTCTGTGATTCCTACTGTATAATGTGATTTTAGCTGCTTCCCCTTCTGGTTGAATTGATGTTTCTTTTTATTGCTGTTAGCTAACATGCTATTCAAATTCAAAACATTATTATATTTCTCTCTTTTCTACATCAGATTAACCCTTATTAACAAACCTGATTCCTACACATTTTGCTGTCAGTCCCCTTAAAGTATAACCAGCAACTTTCATGCTTTTAGAAAGGGCAAGGGAGTACAATTAGTTTACCAAGAGCTGACACCTTAGAGGCATAATGTTAAGAACATCTATAAATCAAAACTCATAAAACACATTAACATTTTAAAGCAAAAAGTCCCAAAGGCCTTAAAAGAGGATGAATATGAGCTTTCTTTCCAAATGTCTCATATCATTTCTTTTTAAATACTTTTCTCTTTGATATTTTGGCAGGGGACAATCACACCATTATATGTCTGCTTTAGAAAAGCCATTTTAAACAACTGATGTGAGAAAAATCAATCGGAACTCAAAATCCATTTTAAGCACCATTATAGTAAAACATCTATCTTCATATAACATATGTGCCCATGTTTAAGATGCTTGAAGAAATGTATGTACTACATCCATAAAAGATATAGTTGATGTAAGAGTATTGATTTTGCAAAATGTAAAGGGCAGAAAGTGTATCACTGAGTGGATATAATTTCTAAAAATTACCTAGCAAGAAATTCAAGAATAATGGTTCATTTCTGGGAAACTTGTTAATGTATTTTTGTTCACAACAATAAGGAATGTCCACCAAGCAGCAACCCTTCCCAATACCAAGAACAGAGAAATACACCCGCAAACCCATGTGTCACTAAAGTACACACAGGTAGACTTGCACAACATAACTGTACCTATACATAAACCCACATAGACATATACACAAATATATAACTGCGAATAGCTTTAACTTTCGAGATCTTGTTACTAGTTTTTTTGAAACTAAAATATTTATAAGAAGAATTTGGGGATGCTTTTCTAAAAAAAAAAAATCAAGGCCATCAGAGACATAATAACAGATCATTTGGAAAAAGGAGTTGAGAATTTGTCTGTATAATAACCCCTGGTAGTTTGATACAAAGGTTTCCTGAAACATTACCTCTTCTCATAAGCACAAACCTTGATATAATAATATGAATGGCATTTGAAATATCATTTATTTTATTCTTTCATTCAACTAATTATCAAAATTTTAATAAACTTTCCCCTAAGATTCACACATTTGAGATGAGGAAACAAACCAAAAACACTACACTTTTAATTACTTGTTATGGAACTCTGCTTAAATCTTAGTTTTTGTGCCTCATTTTTCTCATCTGCAAAACGGGAATAAGTTTGAGCAAGTTAAATAAGCTGAAACTTATAAATAATAGTTTTAATTGTGTATCAGTACACAACACTACTATCTTTTAAAAAGCCTTATTAATATATTTTGTAATTTCCATTCTTATCCCTAGTAACCAAAAAATTATAAATGTAAATAACTTAGCATTTAATTATAACTCAAGGTGTCCTCTTGGTTCAAAGAGTCAGAAAAATATATTTATTCAATATATTAGGTAACGTATGGTTGCTTCCTAAAATAAATACTTCTAAAACACTTTCTACCATAGAAAGAGAACATAGTGTTGTGGAAGTGCACTGAACTGAAAGTCAGTGTACAGCATTTCAAATTCTACCCTGACTAACAGTTAGCTATAAAGTTTGGACAAATTGAACTTATTGTCTTTGAACTGATTGAGACCTCAATTTCTTCTATATCACAGTTACGTCTATATCTACATGTACATTTATATGAAATTTTATGTGAAGGATATGTGAAATGTCTCTTTGGCTAAACTACAACTAACTATAAATTAATATTAACTGCAATTTTTACTATTTTGCTTTAACAAAAACTGATAATTTTTAAATCTCAGGCTCTCCTGGTCCTAAAATGATGGATTTATTTATCTTCATTTTCACAGTGATTACACTTGCCATCTAATGATCCCCAAATCACACTACTGTTAACCTTAGTTAACAATAACTATGGTAGATTGCACAATAATTTCCAGTTTTCCTATCTTGAGGTGGAATGTGTTTGTCCTCTCCTTGACTCTGGGAAGGCCACATGTCATGCTTTAACCAACAGAATGCAATGCAATGAAGGCAGATTCTTAACCTGTGTCACAAAAGCTTTCTTGCTGCCATCTGAGAAAGCCCAAACTAAACCTGATGAATAATGAGAGAATATGGCCAAGTTGTCAGCCTTTTTCCACCTTCTGTTGCTCCACCTACCAACTACACAGTCATCAGGGGTAGAGCTGCCCTGTTGAACTACAGTTGACTGAAAACATGAGTAAGCCTAGGCTACTCGGGTAAGCCTAGCTCAAAGAGCTAAATTCAGAATTTTGAGATAAATGAAGTAAGTCATTAGGTGTTGGAGGGTTTTTTGTGGAGGAGAAGGAGGATAAGAAGGGAGGGAGGAAGGGAGGGAGAAAGAGAAAAACTTACTAAAGGTACTAATAAGTTGCAGGTTGATTCTAAAATTTATATTGAAATGAAAAGGCTGTTACTAGGGCTGGGTCAGGAAAAAAGAGAATCAGAAGCATCCTGTAGTAACCATAAGGAAATGCAATATATATATATATATATATATATATATATATATAAAAAAGATAGAACCAGGGCATGTCAGAGAGTAGCAGATACAACTTGAAAGAACTTCCAATGGCTAAAGCGGAGATGACTGAGCCACAAAATAAATAACTTAGCATTTAATTATAATTCAAGGTGTAAAATAAATATCCACAATTCCATGCTGATATAAATAATTCATAGAATAAATGAGAAAGGAAAATATACTGTAAAATTCTAAATAATTTATGTAAATATTCTTACCCAAAGAAGGTGGAGTTCATTACCCCTTTCCTCAAGTATGGACTATACTTAGTGACTTATTTCAAAGATCAGGGCTGGGATGGTGGCTCACGTCTGTAACCCTAGCACTTTGAGAAGATGAGGTGCAAAAACTGCTGAGGCCAGGAGTTCAAAACCAACCTGGACAGCCTAGCGAGACCTCATCTCTACAAAAAAAATCAAAAAAATTTAGCTGAATGTGGCAGTGCATACCTGTAGTCTCAGCTACTCAGGAAGCTGAGGTGGAAGGATCTACAGAACCCAGGAGGTCACAGCTGCAGCTATGATTATGCCACGGCACTCCAGTGACAGAGTGAGGCCCCAACTCAAAACGACATGAAAAGGAGGGAAAAGTACCTTTATAGTAAATACACTTGACAAACATCACCTTAACCAAGACATCAGGTAAGTATCACCAGAAATAAAATGTCAGGTTTGTAACATGTACCCCTGATGTCATATGATGAGAAAGACAGTTATCCCTGTGGTACTACAGCCTTCCTCAAAACCTGGATCCCTAGTCTAACTACCAGAAAAATTTAAAAAGAAATTGAGGGACATTCCACAAAACTGTCTGAGTCATGAAAGGTAAGAAATGCCCCAGGCCAGAAAAGACTAAGGAGACATGATGATTAAATATAAGGTGGTTTCCTGGATAGTGTCTTGGAGCAGAAATATTGTATTGGTAGAACATTAATTATAATGTATGATGTTTTTTCTTAGATGTTACAGATGCACCATGAGAATGAAAGATGCTTATGATGGGAGAAACGTGATGTGTGGTATACAGTAACTCTCTTCACTATCTTTGCAACTTTACTATAAATCTAAAAATATTAAAATATTATTTTAAATAAAGAAGACTAACTGATATAATACCTAACGCTTGATGATTGCTTTCCACACACCAGACATTGTGTTCATTTCTACATGTATCAGTTCATTTTATCTTCACTATGCTATGAAGTGAGTACATTTTATGAATGTATATACTGATGCCCAGAGAAGATGCATAACTAAAAAGGTACATGTCTAATAACATGATACCATATTAAACACTCTATTACTAATAGAAAATTTAAATGTTAATTAGTACTTTTAGATAAAGTAAGGAAACTGATTTTCTAAATACTGTTTTAAAAATTTTAATGTAAATTTTTTCATGTAAAATTTAGAAAACAGAAAAAAATATTTAAAACATTACCAAAGCATCAACCCCTAGTATTTAATACTGCTATTTCAGGGGTTATTAATTTCTGAAATATTTTTCTGTATATAGAAAATTACTTAATATAAAGTCATATTTTACATACAATTGAATATACTTATTGTTAATTAAGCATTTTCCATAGTCTTACTCAGGTAAAATGGTTTACTGATAGTATATTAACTTTGCACACTTTAGAAATTAGTTTTTTTTTTTTTTTCTTTTGGAAATACAGTGTAGAACTGAGCTGGCAGAGTGAAATTCATATGAAGAGACAGACCTAGAAAAAACAACACAGGAATTCATATGGAAACACAAACGTCCAAGAATAGCCAGAACAATCCTCAGCATAAAAAACAAAGCAGGCGGTATCACATTACCAGACTTCAAATTTTACTATAAAGCTACAATCATCAAAACAGCTTGGTATTGGTATAGGAACAGGCATATAGATCAATGGAATATAATTGAGATTCCAGAAGTGAAACCTCAATTTCTCAACGAACTCATCTTTGACAAAGCCTCCACCACCTACCACTGGGGAGAAGAGAACCTATTCAGTAAATGGTGCTGGGAAAACTGGCTGACCACATGCAGAAGATTGAAACAGGACCCCTATCTATCCCCATACACAAAAATTAACTCCAAATGGATCAGAGACCTAAATGTAAAACCTCAAACCATAAGAACCTTAGAAAATGAAGGACATACCTTCATGGAAATCGGAACTGGCATCCAATTTCTGAACAAAACCTGAAACCCACAGGCCATAAGAGATAAGATAGACAAATGGGACCTCATTAAACTGACAAGCTTCTGCAAAGCCAAAGAAACCATCAAGAGAGCAGGGAGACAGCCTACAGACTGGGAAAAAGGATTTGCCAACTCCAGTTCTGACAAAGGCTTAACATCTTGAATCTACAAGGAACTCAAACG
>NW_007259908.1:282917-315482 GCF_000164805.1 Carlito syrichta
AAGCAGTGTGGCAATTCCTAAAATCTCTAAATATCAACCTCCCATATGACCCCGCAATCCTCCTACTGGGAATATACCCTGAAGAACTCAAATCCCCTATCAAAAAGATACCTGCACACGAATGTTTATTGCAGCATTGTTCACAACAGCAAGAACCTGGAACCAACCATGCTGTCCATCAAAAGAGGACTGGATTTAAAAAAAGTGGTACATATACACGGTGGAATACTATGCAGTCATAAAAAAGAACAAAATCATGAATTTCGCAGCAACCTGGATGGAACTAGAGTCAATAATACTGAGTGATCTCTCACAGAAACAAAGATCTGAGTATCACATGTTCTCACTCATATAGTGGACCTTGAACATCCACTGTAATAGTATATAAAAAAAAGACTGACAGTGGTGGGAAACTATGGGGGGGGAGGGAAGTGGGATTACGGTAGTCAATATCTGTCTGGAAATGGGGAGACACCCCTTATCAACAAGGGTGCCTAAAGGAAACTTATTTGTATACTTAACCCTAAACAATATCAAAATAAAAAATATTGATTAAAAAAAAGGAAATATCGTGTCTCTTCTGGTCAGCCATTGGATGAGACATTGACCTTACACAGGATGGCCTGTTCTTCACCAGATGAATGGTTAAACTGTGGTACATCCATACCATGGAATATTAGACAATAAAATGGAACAAACTGTTGAAATATAACATCTTAAATCAATCTCAAAGAGATTATTCTGAATGAAAACGTCCAATCCCATATGGTTACATAGTACATGATACATTTATATAACATTTTATGACAAAATTTTAGAAATAAAGAACAGATTATTCATTGCCAGGGGTTAGGAAAGGGGGGGGGAGCATGGATATGTTTTTTTATTTTAACAAAATTTTTTTATTTTAAAATTGTGGGGTACAATTCAGGGTTAGGTATACAAACATTCATTATGCAGTTACCCTTCTTGATGAGGTGTGCTCCCCCATCCCCAGACAGATTCCAACTACTGCTGGTCTCACTTCACTGACCCCCACCCCCATGCAGTTTCCTGCTACTGTCGATCCTTTTCTTAGTATTACAATAGTTGTTCAAGGTCCATTTATGAGTGAGAACATGTGATACTCAGTTCTTTGTTTCTGTAAAAGATCACTCAGTATTACAGACTCTAAGTCCATCCAGGTTGCTGCGAAGTTCATGATTTTGTTCTTCTTTATGACTGCATAATGTTCCACTGTGTATATGTACCACATTTTTTAAATCCAGTCCTCTTTTGATAGGCAGCATGGTTGGTTCCATTATCTTGCTATTGTGAACAATGCTGTGATAAACGTACGTGTGCAGGTATCTTTTTTATAGAGTGATTTAAATTCTTCTGGCTATATTCCCAGTAGGAGGATTGCAGGGTCATACAGAAGGTAGATTTTTAGAGCTTTTAGGAATCGCCACACTGTTTCCACAGAGGCTGTACTAGCTTGCACTCCCACCAACAGTGTAGAAGTGTTCACTTTTTGCCACATCCTCTCCGACATCTGTTTTTTGGTTTTTGTTGTTGCTGTTGTTGTTTTTGAGTTATTCATGCTGATCATTCTGCCTGGAGTTAGTTGGCATCTCAGCGTAGTCTTAATCTGCATTTCTTTGATGACTGGTGAGGCTGACATTTTTTCAGGCTGCTAGTACATCTTCTTTTGAGAACTGTCTATTCATATCTTGTGCCCACTTTGTAATGGGTCTGTTTTTTTTTTTCTTTTCAACACATTTGAGTTCCTTGTAGATCTAGAGGTTAGGCCTTTGTCAGACATACAATTGGCAAACATTTTACCCAGTCTGTGGGCTGTCTCCTTGCTCTCCTGATGGGCCTTTGGCTTTGCAGAAGCTTGTCAGTTTGATGAGTTCTCACTTGTTTATCTTATCTCTTATGGCATGGGCAGTTTGGGTTTTCATCAAGAGTTGGTTGTCAGTTCCAATTTCCATAAGAGTGAGTCACCTGCATTTTCTAAGGTTCTTATAGTTTCAGGTTTTACATTTAGATCTCTGATCTATTTAGAGTTCATTTTTGTATATGGGGCTAGGTAGGGGACCTGTTTCAAGCTTCTGCATGGGGTCAGTCAGTTTTCCCAGTACCCTTTACTGAATAGTTTCTCATGTACCCCCGTGGTTGGTGGTGGAGGCTTTGTCAAAGATGAGTTGATTGAGAAAAGGCTTTGCTTCTGGAATTTCAATACGATTCCATTGGTCTATATGCCTATTCTTGTACCAATACCAGGCTGTTTGATTATTATAGCTCTATAATAAAGTTTAGTCTGGGAGTGTGATACCTCCTGCTTTTTTTGGGCACTGTTATTAAGGATAGTTTTGGCTATTCTTGGTCATTTATGTTTCCAAATGAATTCCTGTATTATTATTTCCAGCTCTGAGAAGAATGTTGCAGGTAATTTGATGGGTATTGCATTAAATCTGTAGATTGTCTTAGGGAGAATGGATATCTTAACAATGTTGATTCTTCCAATCCATGAGCATGAAATATTTTTTCACTTTTTGGTGTCATCTTTGATTTCCTTGAGCAATGTTTTTGGTTTTCACTGTAAAGGTCTCTTTCACGTCTCTGGTTAGGAAGATGCCAAGTTATATCACTTTGTTTTGTGGCTATTGTGTATGGGATTGTGGTTTTTATTTAGATTCCTCTTTGTTTATTATTGGTATAGAAAAGCAATAGTCTTTTGCACATTTATTTCATAACCTGAGACTTTGCCAAAGTCCTTTATCAGTGCAAGGAAGTTTTTTGACTGATTCTCCTGGGTTTCTGAGGTATAGAATAATGTTGTCTACAAAAAGGGATAACTTGATTTCCTCTTTTCCTATTTGAATACCCCTGATCACCTTCTCTTCTCTGATTGTTCTAGCTAGGACTTCCAAAACAATGTTGAACAGGAGGGGTGAGAGTGGACATCCTTGTCTTGTTCCAGTTTTCAGGGGATATGGTTCCAATTTCTGTCTGTATGCTGGCTGTGGGTTTCTCATAGATGGCTCTTACTATTTTAAGGCATGTTCCATCTATGCCTAGATGTTCGAGGGTTTTTATGAAGAAGGGGTGGTGGATTTTATCAAAAGCTTTTTCTACATCTAATAATATAATGATGTAGTTATTGTTTTTATGTCTGTTGATGTATTTAATAATGTTTATGGTCTTATGAATGTTGAACCAGCCTTACATCCCAGGGATGAAGCATACTTGTTCACTGTCGCCCAGACTGGAGTGCAGTGGCTGCTCCCGGCCACCGCAACCTCGACCTGCTGGGCTCCGGTGATCCTTCCGCCTCAGCTTTCCAAGTAGCTGGAACTACAGGCGCGTGCTACCACGCCCAGCTAATTTTTTAAAAAAAATTTATTGTACAGGTGAGGTCTTGCCGAGTTGCCCAGGCAGGTCTCGAACCCGCAGGCTCAGGCAATCCACTCACCTCAGCCTCCCAAAGGTGCGGGATTACAGGCTGAGCCACTGAGCCTGGCTCTAAATTCATTCTTATAAGTCCATTGTCCTTTCATCCTTTCAGCTCTGATATCTAGTCTCTCCCCTCTGCTCTCAGCATGGCAGATAGGGTTGCTCACAGTTTAGGTCAAATGCTCCAGGCCTACTCTGGAAGGAAGGTGGATCTGATCTGGTCTCACCTGATTTGCTGCCTGTCAAGTCTGCCACTCAGATCTGACCTGTGTCTGAGATCCAGCATGTAGTGGGACTTTTATCTTTTCCAGTTTGATGAGATTACCTCAGTTCCCAAGTTGGAGCCTGGACGGAGCTGGGTGGGGCAATGCAGGTCTCTGCCTGGTCCTGGGACAGAGAAAATGATGTTTTCTCACTGGGGACAGGATTTCTTTTTGGCAGTCCCTGATCTTCTCTCTCTGATCAGATCTAGGGCTCCAACTGATTTGCCATAACAGGTGATGGTGTGGGCCAGGTGCCAGGTGATGAGAATTAGCTGGATTCATCAGGCTTTTCTCAGAAGAGTCCCATGAACAGCAGATGATCTTGCTCAGTGGTAGCTCCAATCTCAGGGTGGTGGGCACTTGCAGTCACCTTCAGTGGGAACTCCCAGGTGCATGAACCCGAGTCTCCCCTCAGACAGATTTTCACTCACCTACCAGCACACTCCTACTCACACAGAGAGTCTTTTTGGACACTTCCTTTTGCAGAGACTCTCACAGTCCAACCTGTCCAGTCACCAGCTTGTGACTCCCCTCTCATGGATATGTTTATAAAAAGATAAACACAAGAGATTCTTGTAGTGTGGAACTGTTCTATGTTCTGACTGTGGTAGAAGTTACATAAAACTAAATGTGATAAAACAATATAAAAACTAAATACACACACCACACACACACACACACACACACACACACACACACACACACACCAGTACAAGTAATAGTAACTGGGAAAATCTGAATACAATCCATAGGACATAGACATGTCGATATCCTGTTTGTAAATTGTATTATAGTTTTGCAAGATGTAGATTGTAGAAATCAGGTAAAGAGTACACAGAATCTTGATTTATTTCCTACAAATGTGAATCTACAATTGTCAAAAAAAGTTGTTAAAGGTTTAATTTAAAAAAATATTCTGAAATAAAAGGATGGTCTTTTTTTTAACTTTGATATAGGCAATGGTAAGTTTGGGGTTGAAAAATGACATATTATGCCATGGACTGCATGTAGAGAAAAGTAGCTAACCCAGAGGGTTTTATATAAGATGGTGGTTTAGCTACCTCCTATAATGCATAAATTATGTGAGAAATGTGCGAAACCTTTCCACAAAGGAAGAACAGTGTGAAAGAAACTATATTGACAAGAAACAGCATGAAAACATATTATGAGAGGGCAAACTGTGAGAACAGGACTAGTGACAAAGACAAAATGTAGGTCACTGCCAGGCCATCAAATACCCTAAAGATTGGAATTTTCATGAAAGTAATGAGAAGTCAATGGTATAGTTATATACATGGGATTATAGCAGTTCATTATGGCTTTAAGAAAAAATGAATTGAATCTAAGGGACACTAGATTTACTCAAATATTGACTCAAATTTATTCAAATTTTATAGCTGACAGAGTTAAGTGGTGATAATGAGGAAGCAGAAGAGAGGACAGACTACATATTTTCTTTTGTCTTTAAAGATTTACTGATAATTTACAGAGAGTTAAAAAATAAAAACAATGTAGAATAGGCTTTGCCTCGTGGGACCTTTGTAGGTTGAAACATCAAAACAAACAGGAGAGGGCTATGATGGAGACAGCTTCATTTCTCCTGAAAGCAGAGCAAATGAGCAAATGTACATGTGCTTTGGACCTCATGAGAATTTTGAAGTTAGTTGGCCTAGGGTCATCCTAAACACAACAGTCCTGAAGGGATGAAGGATCTATCAGAGAGGTGATTATACACATACCATGGGCTGAAGAGGTGGTCAAAAGAAGAGCGGCAGCCCTGTGCCCACAAATGTATCTTATGTTGCTAACCAAATGCCCACATAAATCCGTTTTGCACTCACAATAAAGTTGACCTTTAACAATTAAAAAAAAAAAAAAAGAAAGAAAGAAAAGTGGACGCACATCAAGGGAACAGGTGCAAGTCCCATCAGCAGGCTCTCCAAGGAACTCACAGAAACTCCATAAGGGAAAAAACTAAAAAGTTGTTACTCTGTTAACAAATTCCAAATTTGCCAATATAGTAAATTGATGAGAGAGATCTCATCTACACCAGCAGGCCCATAAAACGCAGCAAGTGAAGGAAAGAATAGAGAAATGGTTTTCTATGTATAGGACTGGGGCAGCAACGGTAGCAGCACCAAATAACTTGGTAGAAATCAAATTCTCAGACCTCACCAGGCATACTGAATGAGAAGTGCTCAGGGTGAGGCACAGCAATCTGCTTAATAAGTTCTTGAGCTGGGTCTAATTTATGCTAATGTCTCCTAAGCACTGAGTTAGGGAAATGAAGTAGGAAGTATTGCCTCCTGCTGCTCTTGGCCATTGCAGGCCTCTCCTAAAGAAGAAAAGGAGTTCCCAGTATGTTTAAGAGGACATTTGAATAGGATATGAATTTTAAATTAATGAATCTGAGACTTAGCCTTGTCCCAGAAAGGAACCAAAAAATTGATAGTCCAGAATAGAAAAGAATGTGTTTAGAGAGTGTGTTTGATAAGAGGAAAAAGAGTCTTTTTAAAAAAAATTTCCTATTGAATTCAGCTCATCCAATAAACTTGTTAGGAAGGTATCAAATAAATACGTATTATATTTGAGTAAGCATGCAATTCTGAAGTTCAAGTGAAAACTCAAGAAAAGAGATAAAGATTTTTCTATCCACTACATATGGATGTTTGTTGAAACCCATGAGAAATATGAGGAAATGCAGAAAGCATCAGGGAACCAAAGATAGGACTCTGAAAACACCAATGTTTGAGTTAGGAAAAGAATTGTTAGAAATATAAAAAAAAAAGCTAAAAAAGAGTGGTAAAATATATGGCAAAGCAGAAGAATCAATTAAGAAAGAAAATAAATGAATTATGAATGGCTTAAATTTTCCCTAGAGACCCAAGAGTACAAATATGAAGAATATGTCTTCTATAGAATCTTAGTAGCCACAGAAGAGAGATAAGTCAGTAGCTGGAAGTTTGAGGTGGGAGTTGAAGGAAAACTTTTTATTCATGAGAAGCAGAATGTGCAGTGTGTTTATAAGTTTCAGGTAAAATAATGAAAATAGTGGAATTAGGATGTTTAATATTTAGGCAGTTGGTGGTTCTAGAAATTCTTTAGCTTTTATTGATCACCTAAAGTAGCACTAATTTAAACAATAATTTATTTTATCACAGAAGTTCTAATGCTACAAAATATTCATTTACAATTTATTATTATGCCCACACACAGTGAATTACAAACAAATCTACTTTTCCTGGTATTAGATTATATTCCTCCTTTGGAATTTCACATTATTTTCATGATGGCACAAATAAAAGAATCAGACCATCCTTCAACTCAGACTCACATGGTAGATTTGTCATTTATATATCCTAGTGATGATTAGGGTAGCGGCTATGGCTACCTATCAGACAATTAAAAATCAGAAGGATTTATATATAAATGTCAATCTTATGATTCATAACATTTATTAACACAATAATTTTCTTATTAATTCATTAAACAAACATTTATTATGACAGGTACTGTTAGCTATGGTAAGACAGAAATGAATAGGTCACATATGTCCTTTTCTTAGAAATTTAAGAATCATGAGGAAGGTACAGCAAAAGAAGAAATTACGAGGTCTGACAAAGTTTATGAACATGACACTGTGTGCTTATGTTGGCAGCACTGTTCAAAAAGTTCAGTAAGGTTTCATAACTGTGATTTATCGATGTCTCACAGCTGTGTTCATGTTGACGTGCGACAGTGTCTTGTTGAGTGTGTTCATTATTGTTGTTGCATCTTTTTGTGTGCCATTATGAGAATGTTGGAACTTGAATTAGAGCAATGGACAAACATTAAATTTCTTGTTAAACTTGGCAAGGGTGGCAGTAAAATCAAAGTAATGTTAGTATAAGTTTAGGAGTATAATGCCATAAAGAAAATGGCAGTGTACAAATGGATTAAACATTTTTCTGAAGGGAAAGTGTCACCATTAAAGAGCAGTTAGGATAGCCAGTAGCAAACAAAACTGATGAAAAAATTGCAAAAATTCACTGAATTGTGCATCAAAATTGTCACCTGACTGTGAGAAGCATAGCAGACCAATACACATTGATAGAGAAACAGTTATGAAAATCTTAACTTGAAGTCTTGGCATGAGATAGGTGTATGCAAAAAGGTTCCACACAGCACTGTCTGTGAGGGAATTTTTAGCCAATAAACAAATCACTGTATTGGAACATCCTCCCTACTCACCTGATTTGGCTCCTGGGGACCTTTTTATTTACCAGAAGATAAAGGAAATTTGAAGGGAAGACATTCTGATGACATCAAGACATTATGAGTAATACAACAGCTCTAATGGCTATTCCAGAAAAAAAGTTCGAGAATTGCTTTGATGGGTGGACTAGGTGCTGGTATCCACATATAGCTTCCCAAGGGGAGTACTTCAAAGGTGACTGTGGTGATATTCAGCAATGAGGTATGTAGTACTTTTTCTAGGATGAGTTTGTGAACTTAATTGCCATACCTAGCAGTAAATAATAAGATGCATTCTGGGGTAAAGCAACTGACTGTTGTGATGGTGCACACACAGAGAGTTGGTTAGGAGCATGAGAATGTGCATTAGAGAGGGAAGCTAAGGAAGGGCACATATATAAGGGGGTTTATATCAGCATTTGACAGTAATATTATGGAGATTTAGTCATGAAGAATGGGTGCTCCAGGAAGATAAGTAATCCTTTAAATCACATGGAATAATCTTTAGGAACATAAATAAATTAAGGGTCTGTTGTAATAATCTTAATTTCAAAAAGGTTTTTATTATACTTATAGCAATGTGAAAGAAGAGAAGTATACAAATCTTAAAAGAATATCATTTTGGAATGCAATAAAAATGATTTGTGAGTGAAAAAATTATTTGACAACCCTGGTGAATGGAAGGCTATCCTTAAAAGCATGTGTCTTGAACCAAGAATACTGGTTGATGTTATCCAAGAAAGATCAAAGAATGACCCCTCCAAACTCCTCCTGGGATTGAGTGGATTGGTCCATGATAGTATTTTACAGGCCTCAAATTTATGGCTACTGTTCGGGTCAATTTAACTGGCTTCTTTAGTGCAAAATTATAGAAGCAACATTAGGAGAAGGTGGATATCATCTGAAGGGTAGAGCTGACCCCTAAGACATAACTGCCTCCTTTTGAGATGAGAAAGTAGATGATTCTACATGCTGGGTTCATTAGAAAACCAACCTGCTGACCCCCTCTTCACAAAATAAGTCTGACTGCCTTAAGGCATTGCCATTACATGTGGAAACCATCTCACAGACTCACAAAGTTTGGGCACTAATGGCACACCTCTATTTATAACATGAGGTTCCTTTTCTGATCCAGGTAACACAATGTTGGTCTGACAAACATTGAGTAGAAAATAGATAGAATAATGGTTTTTACAATTGAAAATAATGTATTTTTATTTTGCTTGAGTTAAAGTAGCTTGAGTAATAATCAGGCTCAGAATATGACCATAGGGATGACTTCCCAGAATAGAGCAACTTAGGAGCAAATTACTCATTAGGAATATCTGGGTCAAGGAACTGGTATTTCAGTGTGATGTGTGCGGTTTTTACATAAACACTATCACCCAGAATGATGGTAAGAATTTGAATAAAGAATAAGAATAAAACCTAGGCAACAAAGTTACCAATAAAGGAGACAAAAATATCAAAAACCATTAATGAAAGTGTAAAGAAAAGTTGCTGTTTACATAGCCAACTTCCATAAGCTTCAGAGAGCACTGGGCTGATTATTACATGAGAAATTAGCAGCAATAGCTTGGAAAAGGCAATGGAGAACAAAAAAGAGAAAAATATACTTGACAATCATATACTAGTACAGTATAGGAGAATGATAACTTTCTTTTTAATGTTCCACAGAGAAATCTATATCCAACAGGCCAAGAGCTTAAAGGAAAAGAATGAATCTGTATTGGAGTTTAATCATGTAACGGGAGTTACATTATTCACAGGTGATATCTGGGGGTAAGGATTGGAGGGGAAAAAACCCTTGAAAGAATATATTGGTAGGAGACAGAATAAATTATGGAAGAAGTTTTATCTTGGGTACCAGTCAATGGTGGATAATAAATTCTGTGTAATGGGGACATTTATTAAGATGGCATGGGAAGAGAATACTAACAAGCATGGTTATAAAGAAAATCATAAAGTGTTGTTATATTGAAGTTGTGAAAACCTCTATGTTATGTCATCAGTAAAAAAAGAAACTCCAAAACTGTTTTAAGTGTTTTATATACTTTTAGTCAACTTGTGAAGCCTTATACACTTATGTAATAAAATTTTTGTAATACCATGAGGCAGATTTTCTCATGTGAAAATCTTTTTAGTATTTTACAGACAGTCATTAGTCTATATATCATCACTACTATCCTTTCATAAACAATATTTTTTGCTATGTTCACAGGTCATACTTTTGATGCAAAGAATAGATATTCTAATTATATTACCATTAAAATTGTACCTATGTAACACTTTTTCTCCAGGACAACTATAAAAATATGAATACTTAAATATAGGGCTTTTGCTATATCAATTCTGTTCTCTGTCAAATAAATCATTTAATACTATAATGTATTCAATTCCTGACTTCTCAGAAATAATTTCAATAAAAAGGATGTTAAGATGTAGAAGTTCCAAAACATATTTGAGCTTTTAATTGTGAATTCAAAGTTATTTTAATATAGTTCTTTATATACTTTGGTTTTTATATGTTTTGATTTTTCCAATTAAAAGCAAGAATTTTCCATGATGAATAGGAAGGACTAAATGAACAGTACATGTAAACAACTCACATTTCTTTCTAATACATTTTCTTCTTATCACCATGGTAACACTGTTTGGGAGAACATCAATGATAACAGGTCCTTTTCTATGCAGTCCAGTAAATGATTGTCAGGAAACTTGTTGACTGCACTGACTAATATGCCAGGGCTATGATTTTTTGCAGAACTAGGATCCATTTATAGAAAGATATTTTGAAGATAAGGTGATTCACTCTGCCTTTTCAGCTCATTCTAAGCTCAGGAACTTCACACTTCTAGCTAAATTAGTTTGTGTATCCAGGGACAGCTGGTAAAATTAGAATGTACCCTCTCCTGACAGAACTGATAATGGAAATACTGGGTAAATTTCTTCAAATTTCATTCTCCAAAACTCCTTCCCATCATCACAGTCAAATTATACTGAATAAATGTAAGTGTTTAAACTGAAAATTAGGTAAACATAAGAAATACATTTAATTATGAACTTGGATTTCTTCTATCAGAGACGTAAAATACAAAAGATACTGGCTATCCTTTCAATGCCCTAATGCCTCATCATTATGAAGAGGTAAATGAAACTGGATGGATATGCCTTCTCTGACACACATTGTTACATATAGTATTTGTTCAATATTTAAAAACAATTGGATAGCCTATTATTTTTAATTCAGTAAAATAACAAATATCTCTTTCTCGTAACCACATTGTAATAAAATATTTACTTTATGTGTTTAGAAATATTCATATTTGTATGTATTATCATAAAATACCCAAGCTATTTTCATAAGGACTCTGATAGATTCTTTGTAGACTTAACTCTTTCTACTAAATTAGAGCAGGAAAAGGGTGATTATTGCAACTGAACAAAAAGAGAGTTAACAAACATAACAGGTCTTAGAGAAGGAAACATTTAACTACAGGACTTTCAGCAATATAAAAACATCATGAAAATTTTTTATAGAGCCCCCCACATTAGACTGAGGACATTCTATTCTTGAGTATCTCTACTGAAGTTAAAATCCTGGGAAAGAAATTGACCTAGGCTGAATCATCAGCCAACCCTACATACTGGAGGCAGAATTCTGTGATTGGTATCTTTACCAGAATCAAACTGAGCAGAAGGCATCTCAAGAAAATTTAACTTGGAAAAATAATCAACATACACATAATTTATTTTTATTATGTTTACAAACTGATCCATTTATAATTGTAAACAGACTCTCTAACTTGTTGAACAGAGGCAATGTAAAACAATGTCATGCTAAAGCCTTGTAAAGGCCAATATCCTGAGGCTTTTTTGATATAAAGTCAGTATCTTTAGGGAGTATTACAACCTTATGAAGGATTCTATGTTAAAATTATTCTTTCAAGTAATATATAGTAGAAACAAAGAGGAAAGACTAAACTTTTTCTCCAATCTTTAAGTCTGAAGCTTCCCATGAACCTAATTTTCTAGTCCATTAGTCACAACTCATGAATTAGTGTAGATCCTGACCCCAGGTCATCACTCCTTTTAAGTAAAGTAGAAAAGAAAATGTAATGATTGAAGTTTTTGCCTAATCAGAGAATTTTCCTTTTGTTCTTAGGGACTTTCTATTATGAGGCTATAATATTCCAGTTGCTCTCTTATTGTTGTTGTCTGCATATTTTTAGAGGCATCTGTAATTTGAATAAGAAGTTTCCTATTTTTTAGTTAATTGATCTGAGTCAATCCCTTGATTTCAGTTGGTAGTGAAGAAGTCTTATGCATGCAAGGCACTTGAGAAACAGTAACTCACTAATGCAACTTATGTGTTCCTTCTGAGATTGTTCAGGTCTTCTTTACATGTGCCAAGTTTACTTGATAGCACAGGTTGTCTAGAATTCCCACTTTACAGACAGATAGGTGAGATAAGGCTGGGTCCCTGTTGCTATCTTAGATTGCAGCATCACCTGCTAGACCAGGGATAGGTGTGCTGTTACCCTCAAAGGTAGCAATAGGCCAGGATAGGTTCTCTAAACCATCTGCAAATCCTTTTGGGTGGCAGTTTTTCTTTAACTTTTCTGATTCTGCTTTACCAACTCTAGATTTCTTTAAGTTTGTGTGTTATCTTGTAAATAACTATATGAGGAGCATGATATGAGGAGAAGAGTTAACATTTTTCTACAGAGAAACTACTTTATCTTCAGTCAAATAAGGCACAATGCAGATAATCTTTAAGGGATCTCAGAATTTGGGATTCTCTGAATGCTCTTACTACTCATAAACAATTTACTCAGCCTTAAAGTTATAACCTAGAAGCCAGCTGTAATCAAATCCAGCAACTCCTACAATCAGACTCCATACAATATTTTCAGTAAAAACTGTTAGAAAACAGTAAGGTGTTCTTTCACTGTGGTCACATAGAAGTCCTTAAGTGATAAAAAAAAAAATTCATATTTTAGTTTGTTTTTTCTTTTTTTATGTTTAAAAAGAGGCATGGCCTTATTCTATATTATATAAAATGTAAGTGGAAGTTTTAATTCTATTTATGCCATCTGAGCTTAATAACTTGACAATTAAATAAAAATAATGTTTCTTGATGATCTTTTTCTCAATTTTTCTCAATTTTTGTGTCATATAGGATATTTGATTATCAACAACAAATCCCAATTTCAACTAAATTATATAATACAAATGAGTAAAAAATTATTTTAAGAATTGTGAAACTCAGAAAATAAAAATAATCATTATAAAATATGGTCTTAATAATGGCAGAAATCAGAGCAGCTTGTATATCTTTCTCAGCAGCAGAATCTCTGGGGGTATCTCTTTAGGACAAAACAGCAGATAAGTCAGTGTCCATTACTTTCATCACTACATGTATCAGGTAAAAGGATTATGTGAATTCATGGCCCTGTCTACAAGACCAGGGGCTGATCCTAGATGAACAGCTCACTAGAATCATGAGGAGGAGAAAAACGTCAATCCCAATGTTTATGAGGAAGATACTAAATAGTTTTTTGTTTGTTTATTTTTAGAAACATTCACAGCTCTTCCATCTCTGGATATTTTCTTTACCTGACTAAAATTTTCTTTTGTGTAATTTTCAAATTAATAATATTCTCCCTTATGTACCCAAAGAAATGTTTATAAGACAGAAAAAGTAAAGATTGAGAAATAGAAAATAACACCAATTTTACCTTCTCAGAACTAGCTGATATAATATAAATAAACACTGATTTAGGATTTCTTGTGTGTTGGGCATTGTTCTTTAAATAAACTTATTTACCTAAAGTTATTTAAACTAGCTCATTTATTTCTAATATTTGCAATTATTTTTTCCATTAAGAAACTTGCACAAAATTACATAGGTGTTGGTCAAATTAAGACCAAAGCCTCATTTTATTCTGAATCAAGAGGCAACACTCTTAATAACTGAGCTTTATGACCTCATAGGTAAAGTTAATGATACAAGTTTCTAGAATCCATGTTTTAAATGACCAAGGAGTCAAAATGCAGTTTAAGAAATATCATACTAACCTAAAAATTTGAGTTCCTCAAAGTTGCCTGAATAAGTATAATACCTATAATTTATATACTGTTTAAATTCAAAATTCTTATAGTAAAAAAAATGATGTACGACAATTAAGTTCACGAACTCATCCAAGAAAAAGTGTTATATACCTTATTACTGAGTATCACTACAGTCACTTTTGAAGTATTCCCCTTCCGCTATGCACCAATGCCAGCACCTAGTCCATCTTTCAAAGCAATTTTGGAACTCTTTTTCCGAAATGGCCATCAGAGTTATCATATTATCCTTGATGTCCTGAGCGTTATCATCAAATGTCTTCCTTTCAATAGTTGCTTTATCTTTGGGTAGAGAAAAAGATCATTGGTAGCCAGATTAGATCAGTAGGGAGGGTTTTTCAATACAGTTATTTGTTTACTGATTAAAAACTCCCTCACAGACAGTGCTGTGTGAACTTGCATTGTTATGATGCAAGAACTCCTTCAGGACCATCTTTGCTCATACTATTCTCATGCCAAGATTTTCAGTTAAGATTTTCCTAACTGTTTCTCCATCAATGTTTATTTGGTCTGCTATGCTTCTCACAATCAGCTGACAATTCTGATACACAATTCAACAAATTTTGCAATGCTTTCATCAGCTCCGTTCATTACTTACCATCTTGATCTTTCTTCATCAGTGATGCTTTCTCTTTCCTCAGAAAAAATGTTTAATCCATTTGCAAACTGCTGTTTTCTTCATAGCATTATCCTCATAAACTTGGACTAACATGTCCCTGATTTCACTTCCACTCTTGTCAGTTAACAAATTTAATTCATTGTTCTAATTCAAATTCACATTCTCGTGACAACAGCTCTGATGGCCATTCCAGTAAAAGATTTCCAAATTGCTTTGATGAACCAGGTGCTGGCTGGCATCAGTGCATTACTTCCCAAGGGGAGTGCTTCAAAGGTGACTATAGTGGTTTTCAGCAATGAGGTAGGCAGCATTTTTTTCTAGGATGAGTTTGCAAACTTAATTGTCACATCTTGTATTCTAATCTATTGTATTAGTGAAGATCTCTCTACTCCTTGCTGTTTTATGTGGCATTTTCGGTAGATGTATATGTGATGAGAAGGGATGAACTTCTAGATGGCCTCAAGCAATTAAATCTCAATATATCCTAAAAAGAGCTAATTAATTATCTTTCTTCTCAAAGATATTTAACCAACTGAACTTTCTATCCCTTTTAGTTAAGTATAATTATATTCATCCATAGTTCCAAGCCAAAAATTTTATAATTATTAACTTTTTTCTCGATATCATTAAAACCTTCTCTAAGACACCAAATCCATTTAAGTTTATCAGAAATATCTCCCCAATTTAATCATTTTTCTTGATTCATCCTTACAATACTTTTTGGCCCAGGTTCTTAATGTCTTCCAAGTACAACAGGCTAGTAAATGTTCTTGTCAGCACCATTTTTATCCATTTAAATATACATTCTTACTGTCACCAGATTTATCTTCCTAAAAATGTTTAATTACATTTTTTTCTGACTAAAAGATTTATGTTGGTTCACTGTCACCTTCATTATAAAATCAAACACTGGCGTAGGGTAAAGAAAGTATGCAAACTGGCACACAAGTTGGCTTCAAAATATCTTATGATTTTAAACTAAATTTAATCAACCATACCTTCTCCAAAACCTTTTGCTTCAGCAACACTGAAATTCTTATATATCTTAAATGCAACTCAAAGTTATTTTTTGATTCTATGATTTTCTAAAGAGGAATTAATTCTGCTAGTGATACCTTTTCTTTCATTTTCTTTCTGTACATTCTTGTTTACAATTCAAAACACAAAGTCACTTTCTCTGTAAAGTGTTTCCTGACTATCTATCTCTTAGTGCTTTGAGAGTTCATGCTCACCCTAACTGCATCTCCTAATTCTGAAAAAATAACTCACAAAATTTAGTATGAATTTATTATTATTATTGCTTTCTCATAATCATTCTTATTAGATTATAGCAACTTGCTACACAGCTAGCTCCCTGAGCAGATTCTGGATTTCTCTAATTCACCTTGGGTATCCTCAGTGCCTAGCAAAAGGCATAGTTTATATTTGGTGTTCAGCAAGTTTTAATTGATTGGATGAATAACTGATTCTCCTAAAACCAAAACACTATACCTATCAACCACAAATAATTCTGATTTATAATTATTCTATGCTATTCTACCACCCTTTATAAATGTCCAATTTTCCTCAGAGGACATTAGGGAAATGGTTAAACTGCTCTTGAAACAGACTAATTATTATCTAGATTTATTTCACTTATATTAAGAAAATCTACACCACTGTCATTCAATGTAAAGATGACCACGTCATTCAGCCTCAGAAAATTAACAGTATAGTGAGCAATTTTAAAACAGCATGCTTGTTTTGAAATCTTGTCTTACTCATTAAGATAAAAGTGTTGCATTAACTATTTTAGTAAAAAAATCTTCAGCTGATCAAGTATACTTTGATGTGACCTTAAACATTCATCTTACCAGAATGAAAGAAAATTTCTAATCAAAAAGAATCTCAGTGAAGCTAGGCCTAGTGGGAGGTAGAATGTGCACCGAGAGAAGAAATAGCAGGATTCTTAGGCAAGTTGCACTCTGAGACCTATCCAGATATGCCAGAAATGAAAGCCTTTACATGTGATTTCAAAATGCTCCATTTGCTTTTCAAGTTTTTTTTTAAACATGTAGCAAGTTTAAGAAATATTAACATGATTACAACAACAAAAAAAGACCCTAATGGAGGCAAATAAGTTTTAAGTTTGGGATTTCCTGAGATTTCTTCAAGTCTGCAAAGGACAAATAAAAGCAAAGCAAAACACGTTTGGGTCCTTGAAGAGGTTATGTTTCTGTCCTTTGTGTAATCTCAGTGGTGTAGATGTTCGTCTTAGTCTGTTTCATGTTGCTATAACAATACCACAGACTGGATAGCTTATAAAGAAATACATTTATTTCTTACAGTTGTGGAGGCCAAGAAGTCCAAGGTCAAGGGACCTATATCTAGGGAGTGCCTTCTTGATACATCATTCTGTAGCAGAAGGCAGGAGGGCAAGAGAGCAAGCAAAGAGAAGGGAAGGAATCTGAATTCATCTCTTTATCAGGAACCCTCGCCTTCCATAACTATCCCACTCCCGCTTTAATGGCATTAATCCATTCATGAAAGTGAAGTTCCCATAATCTCATAACCTCTTAAAGACTGCATCTCTAAATTCTGTTGTATTGGGTATTGTTTCCAATTCATGAACTTTGGGGAGCCCATTCAAATCATAGCAATGTTCACAATGGAACACATTTTAGTACTAATAATTAACAGTAGTTTCAGGGGCACCAGTATTATGTAAGACATCTCTGTGGTACAAGTCAATGAATGAGTCCACACATTAACTCCTTCAACAAATATTTATAGATATTATTCTAGAGTATAGGTGTACTGTGATATAGTCTTTCCCCTTGAGGAGCTCACCTACTACTGAGGAAGACAGACAAGAAAACACAACCCAATGGATTATAACATCATGATAGGTAGTGATAGACAGAAAGTACATATTTTAGAGTGGCTAGCAGTAGGTGAGCTGGTGTCATTTCCTTCCAACAGGAGGGTACTGAAAAGGAAGAACTTGTTATGATTATAGGAAAAGGAAAGGGTAGAGAATTTGCAAATGTCTTGGAGTGGGGTAAAGCTTAGTATATTCCAGGAACAGTAAAAAGTTAAGTGATGGTATTTGGAGGTGGAACTTTTGAGAGGTAATTAGATTTTGATGAGGTCATGAAAAATGGGGTCCTCATGATGGGATTAATGCCTTATATGAAGAGAAAGAGACCAGACTGTGTTTTTTCTCTCTCTTTCTGTCCTCTGTCTCTGTCTCTCCACTATGTGAAGTCACAGTGAGAAGGCAGGCTCTTCAAGCTAGAAAGGAGGCTAGTACCAGATACTGAATCTGAGGGCACCTTGATAGTGAACTCCCCACCCTCCAGATCTGTGAGGAAAAAAAAAATCTGTTGTTTAAGTCACCTGGTCTATAACAATTTCTTATAGCATCCAGAGATGACTAAGTCTAGAAACTATTACTGATGCAGAGAGAAAACCATGAGTGTATGGCACCCTCAGAGTCAAGGAAGAGAGTAATTCAAGGAAGATCGCTTCCTTGATCAATGTTATCCAAAACTGCTCAAAGAGAGAGAGGAGCTCTGAGTGAGAATTAACTATGTGTGGCAAGATAAAGGTCATGGCTATTTTTTTCAGAAAGTTATGAAGAGTAAAGATGGTTAGCATATGTTGAAGACAGAATGGAGGATGAGAATAAGGAAACAGCAAGCGTAGTCACATATTGTGATGTCACAAAGATGAACAGATCAATAAGTCTAGAAAATGTGAGATCAAGGAAAGGTTGCTTTGTTTTGGTTTTAAGTTGAGAGATATTACAAGATGTCTGTGAATTGAAGGAAAATAATCCAATAGAGAGGGAAATTTTTATAATACAGACGAGAAAAAATAATTCCAGCAAAATCCTAGAGATGTAAATGGAACTGATTCCCTGCACAATATATTGGGATAGGAGGGAAGGTGAATTTTATGAAGACATATATGAATGGATTATTAGGTTGTTGGGAAATGAAGTAATTTTACTCTGATAACTTCTGTTATTTTGGTTGTTCCTCTCTAATGAAATTGCAAATTATTTTTCTGATATATTTGCCTTAAAGCTTTATAATGAATGGAGAAAGTGAACTCCCATTGTGGATTTTATATTATGTTTATCATGATGCTTGTGGGTTTTATTCCTTGTTTTTAAACATATGAGAAGATTTTTTGCAGAGTAGGATAAAGGCTGCAGATTCAAGTAAGAGGATGTAAAATAAAATTGAAAAAATAAACACATTTAAAAAAAAAATCCCAAAGGAATGTGAAAACTTTTAAGTTCATTTAATATATGTTAAGTGAAAAAAGAAACGTATGAGGATAATATTCTTACTCTCACCCTTCCATTCTTCCTTTCCTTGTTTTCCTACCTTTATTCTATTTACATACATTTCTCTTCTATCAATATGATTTAAATCTATAGATTTCAGAAGCCCGTGTGGAGATAATTCCAAAAACAAATTACTAAGGATTTCTCATTATTGCTTAGTATGATTTTCTGTCAAGTGTTCAAATTTTCTTTTTTCAGAATTTAAATCAGTTTTGAAAAGTGAAAATCTAATTTCCTATTCTAAAACAGGAATAGAAAGGCGAAGGGGAGACATTTCTTGGTTCCTCCTTTGAAAGATGCCTAATCTCTCTTAAAAAGCTCTAAATATTACACTATTATACTGAAATTAAAGGGGATTACATAAATTTATAGTCATATGTTAGAAGTTAGAATAGTGGTTGCATTGTGCGTAGAAGTGGATGCTGAATAGATGGGGCATAAGGAGATTCTGAGGCAATAGTCATGTCCTATTTCTTGTCCAGACCATTCTGTGTGGTTCATGCTCCAATGTGGTCCAACAGACACCACAAGGCCAAATTGGTCTTCAGTCTTCCTCCCACCCTTGCGCTACACTCCAGCATATAGTCAATCTTCAAGGCAGTTCTGCCACGTGAACACTGTTTCTTGTATTTGACTTGATATTCATTGCAGGTTCTTCTCTCACATTTAAAGATGATCTTGGAAGGAAAAACAGATAGGTTGAGACAACTTAAGAGAGGGACTATGACTGTTCAACAATCCCTGTCCCCCATAATGACACATTACCCGTGAAGCACATAAATCTTCAGGATGCTTTTCTTTTCTTTTTTTTTTTTGATCAGGGAGACTTTTCCAAGAAGGCTCATTAGTCCTTCAGGCAAGCAGTTTCATGACGGTTAACCTAGGGCAAACAGAGTTGTGGCTTCCAAGTGATTCCTTTTAATCCTGAAGTACCTTAGTATCTGTTGTTTTTATTATTCGATGTAAGGTCACAAGATTGCCTTTGCCCTTCAGGTCAATAAAATATACCCAGTTTCTTGTTATTTCCATCAATTAAGAATTATAGATATGAATTTTCAGAAACTCCATATAACTTAAAGCTGTCTTTTAACTACCGGCTTTTATTGTCTTTTCTTCCTTCTGCACAGTTTATGGAATGCTAAACTATAGAAAAAAGTTAATATCATATGACTTTATCTAAAGCAACATGAAGGGTAAACATAAAATAGAACTCATTATATCTATAGTCATGGCATGTGTAGAAGATATAGAAAATATATCCTATTTGAAGAAATCATGCTTTCTTCAACTTGTTAATTTGAAAAACTATTTCTTGGAAGAAAGAATGTTGTGCCTTCCTGAAAGGGTGACATTGCAAAGTATACATGACAAATTTCAATCTGAAAATGTTATGAAAAATTTATCTTGTGGTATAATGCTGTTTTACCTGAAGGCTTATCTACCACTATGGCAATGATGGTGACATTGCACCACTTTAAATACATCTATATTAAGATGATAAAACATGGCAAAATATTGGTTCCACAGAGAATTGCAGTAATTGCTCTGACCCGAAAGGTAAAATGTTAGGAACACCGGGAGAGCCACAGAGCAGTGATAGTGCCTTCAAGCAAAAGCTACCCTTTTCATTAAAATGTTTCCAATTCTTTCTATGCCCTTTTCGGTAATATTTATGGCAATGGTTTAATCTCATTTTTATAGTTCTAAATAATGTAAATCATCACAAGTCACTCTTAACATGAATAATGTGAAGTACAATTAGTCACTGATTTATTGCTCCAGTGAGTGTGCAAGTGAGGAGAATAACCTTGCAATATTCATAACAGATAGGAATAATGCCATGATGTTACTGGCATTAGGAACTAAAAAGAGGAACAAAATCCTTGACTTGAGCTTCTTATTTTATTCCACACGATCTATTTTTCATGGTCTAAGTATCGGAGGATTATCCAGAGACCAGATTTTTGTATAGTACTTGAAAGAAAATTACTAAATATTTCCAAATTTTAGTACCAAAGGAAAACATGCCTTTAGCTGATTGATTGCTTTATTTATTGACATACATTTGTCTCATGGGAATATCCACCTGCAGAACAGATGTGCCTCATTCTTTTAAAGAAGCCGGTTTTATCAACTTAATCTTCTATCAGGCTACCATTTTATGCAGGTAACTTCTCTCATATTATTTTAATCCAGAATATAGATTTAGAGCTCAAAAAGGGTATTTTTATCCAAAATATTTGTTTAATCACAGCTAGTTCTGATTTTCTGTATTCTTATCTCCAGTGTCAATTTGCACCATTTGTGTACATTCACAAACGCAGTTCTGTACTTATCATCTGCCCGGAATCTAGAATACCCAAATTTTAGGCAGAAAATACTTGAGCAACTCTAAAATAACACTCTGGATTAAAGGCTAAGGCATCCTTGTTACTTCTCCAACTCAGACTCATTTATAGTTTCTTTTTTTCCTCTTTAGTGACTAAGTTTTTGTATTATTTACTAAGATCTCAGTTTTTTCATGACTCGAATTCTAATTTCTTCTTGTCAAGTTCTGCCCTGGACAAATCTTCCTTCCACCAATATTTTTCACCTCGCAAGCCATCCCCATCCTCTGCCCTAAGCTTAAAAGTGACACAAGTTACTATCTCACATTTATTGTCCTGAATTTGTCACATAGCACATCTAACTGCAAGAGAACTGAGAAGTATGGTTTTCTCTGTGTACAGGGAGGTGGAATATTAAAGGAGTTTGGTGAACATATAGCATTGTCTCCATCATACCAAAGAAACTTTTAAAAAATAAATAACATTTATCAACAACTTTACCTGAGACCTGACTCACATAGGACCAAAGTATTCCTGAATGACAAAACAGCTCTATGTAGACTTCAAACACTGCCAAGACACTTTGTAATACTTTATTTTCCCTTGTGACCTTATGACAAATGTTTAATACCACCTTTGTGTTTATAAAGAATATAAATTAATAAAGACAGAATAACAGTGAGATCCAGAATATTTTAAAACTTGTGTCATTTGAAACAATTTATCCTTATTCATCTCAAATTGCCTAGCCTGGGGGTTATTTATTAATTCATATGCTAATTAAATATAACACGATTTTTATTTGCAATAGGTTGAAAATAGAATAGATTTGGAATCAGACCAGAGTCTGAATCCAGGTGGTAGTAGCTATAATTTACCTATCTGGTCCACAGTTTCCTTTTTAATAAAATGGAAATTGTTTCAGATTATTGAGGATTAAATGGATCAGTGTATATGAACTTTCCACTCTAGTGCCTGACACACCCCATGTGGATTAATTACCTTTCCTCCTACCTCTGAAGATTTGAAGATTTGTTGAGTTCCTGATTACTGGTTTGATCTTCCAAATATCATTTGTTTCTGAATTTCTTATTGCTGTTCTCTGCTTGCCTATTATTATAATGCTGTGTCTAGTGTGGGAGATTTCTGATGCAAAATGTTGTACCAAATGGCATTACTATCTATGACCTGCTTGGCCAGAATTCCTCCTGGCACCTGACTCAGTGTCTGGGCCTTGTATGTGTCCCAGTCCTGAGGCAGATTCTACAATCTGGTCCTCCCAACCTGCTCTGATGGGCCACAGTTAATGTCATTTGTTGTTGCTGCTGTTTTTTTTCTTTTCTTTTTTTTTTTCCCCCAGGGATGGACAGAAAATATTTACACAACTCTTTTCATACCTATAAATTTCTTTAAATAGTCAATGATTTTGAACTTGTAACTGGCTAGGCAGAAAACGAACATATTTATAATTTTATAAGTTTTCCAAAGAATTTGCATATATATAGGAAGCTTAATACTTCCCAGTACTGCTTATGAGTTTTGCAAAGCTTCTTAATTTTTTCTAAGTGGTAAAGATGGTAAAACTATTTGTGGAAATATATCACCTAACAATGTAAACTTTTTCTAGAGAATTTAATTAGCAGATCATGTTATTCTAATTAAAAGAAAGTAGAACTATACAAACAATAAAACTCCCATTTGCAAATAATTCCTACTCCAGTTAGTTGGATTTCCTGGGGAAAAGAAAAATAAAAACAATTATCTAAGAACATTTAAGCACACAGATATGAGCACTGTTTTGTCAAATATTAACACTAACTTAGTGTGTTTAAATTTGTTGTTAATATGTAAGCTTTTCTAAAGATTTTTTTTTTCCTAGGGGATTTAAAAAAAATGTTTAGGTACCTAGGTTAAAATCTGTAGTACTTATATTTTTCCGCATAGAAAATAGGTGTTACTGACATGGGGACTGCAGAAAATATTGGCAATATTTTAAAGATGTTGAAATATTTCCCTGACAAGAATGTAAAAATATTTTCATTTCAATCATCTGTCTTCCCCTGGGGGTCCCTAAGGGAGCCCTGTGCATGACTGAATGGGAATCAAAGTATACTTCGTGATTATTTGGGTCCACTCAAATACAGGGCTCAGCCGGGTTTGGTGGCTCAGCCTGTAATCCCACGCCTTTGGGAGGCTGAGGTGAGTGGATTGCCTGAGCCCGCGGGTTCGAGACTCGCCTGGGCAGCGAGACCTCATCTCTACAATAAATCAAAAAATCAGCCGGGCATGGTAGCGCATGTCTGTAATTCCGGCTACTCGGAAGGCTGAGGCGGAAGGATCGCCGGAGCCCAGCGGGTAGAGGCTGCAGTGGCCGGGAGCGGCCACTGCACTCCAGTCTGGGTGACAGAGTGAGACTCCAACTCAAAAAAAAAAAAAAGATTAAATAGATGTTAGTATATTTGCTTTAAAAAACCTTATTAACAAGAAAAGTAAAATTGTACATGTAAGTAAAACTTTTCTGACATTTTTCTCATTTTTTCTTCCATAGAGGTAAAAAGGACTCTAAGGCTGACACATCCATTTCCATTTATATATTAGAACTTATACTGTATTATTATTATTATTTAAATTATTTATTTTAAATATGTGTGGTACAATTCAGGGTTAGGTATACAGATATTCATTTTGCAGATACCCTTATTAATGAGGTGTTCCCACTCTCCCCTGGCAGTTTCTCACTACTGCCAATCCCTTTCTTATAGTATTATAATAGTTCAAGTTTCGCTTATGATACTCGGTTCTTTGTTTCTGTGATAGATCACTCCGTATTATAGCCTGTAAGTCCATCCAAGTTGCCACAAAGTTCATAATTTTGTCCTGATTTATGGCTGCATAATATTCAATTGTGTATACGTACTACACTTTTCTTTATCCAGTCCTCTTTCGAAGGACAGCGTGGTTGGTTCTATGTTTTTACTATTGTGAACAATGCTGCAATAAACGTGTGTGCAAGTATCATTTTCCAGAGTGATCTGAGTTCCTCCAGGGGGATTGCAGGGTAGTATGAAAGATCAGATTTTAGGTTTTTTAGGAATTGCCACACTGTTTTCCATAGAGCCTGTACTAGTTTATATTCCCACAAGTTAGAAGTATTTCCTTTCCCCACATCCTCTCCAGCATCTGTTGCTCTTTGAGCTATTGATGATGGCCATCTTGAATGGAGTTAGGTGGTATCTCAGTAATTTTAAATTGCATTTATTTGATGACTAGTGAGGCTGAACATTTTTTCATATATCTGTTGACTGCTCATATGTCTTATTTTGAGAAGTCTCTATACATATCTTTTGCCCACTTTGTAATGGAGATGTTTGTTTTCTTCTTTTCAGCACATTTGAGTTCCTTGTAGGTCCTAGATGTTAGGCGTTTGTGAGATATACAGTTGGTAAACATTTTTCCCAGTCTGTGGACTGACTCCCTGCTCTCTTTATGGTTTCTTGACTTTGCAGAAGCTTCTCAGTTTGATGAAGTCCCTCTTGTCTATCTAATCTCTTATGACATGGGCACTTGGGGTTTTGATTAGAAATGGTTGTCAGTTCCAATTTCCATAAGGGTGTATCCTGCATTTCCTAAGGTTCTTGTAGTTTGAGGTTTTAAATGTACATCTTTGATCCATTTAGAGTTGGTTTTTGTGTATGGTGATAAGTAGGGGTCTTGTTTTAATCTTCTGCATATAGTCAGCCAGTTTTCTCAGCACCATTTACTGAATAGGTACTCCTCTCCCCAGTGATTGATGGTGGAGGCTTTGTCAAAGATGAGTTGGTTGAGAAATTGAGGTTTTGGTTCCAGAATCTCTATCCTGTTCCATTGATGTATATGTCTGTTCTTGTACCACAATACCAGACTGTTTTGATTACTGTAGCTTTATAAGTTTAAAGTCTGGGAGTGTGACGTCTCCCACTTTGTTTTTGTTTTGTTGTGTTTTCTGAAGATTATTTTGACCATTCATGGTCATTTATGTTGTCATATGAAGTCCTGGATTGTCGTTTCCAGGTCTGAGAAGAATGCTGCTGGTAATTTAATTAAATCTGTGAGTTGCTTTGGACAGGATGGACATCTTTAAAATGTTGATTGTTCCAATCCATGAGCATGTAATATTTTTCCATTTGTTTGTGTCATCTTTGACTTCTTTGAGTAATGTATTATAGTTTTCATTATAAAAGTCTTTCACTGGTCTGGTTAGGAAGATGTCAAGGTATCTCATTTTTTTTGTGCCTATTGTAAATGGGATTGTGCTTTTCATTTGGGTTTCTATTTGTTTAGTGTTGGTATATAGAAATGGGACTGCATTTTGCAAATTTATTTCATAACCTGAAACTTTCCCAAAGTCGTTTATAAGTGCAAGGGATTTTTGAAAGATTCTCTTGGGTTTTCGAGGTATAGAATTATGTTGTCTGCAAAGAGGGATAACTTAACTTTCTCTTTTCCTATTTGGATACCCCTGATTTCCTTCTCTTGTCTGATTGCTATAGCTAGGACTTCCAATACTATGTTGAACAGGAGAGGTGAGAGTAGGCATCCTTGCCTTGTTCCAGTTTTCAGGAGAAATTGTACCTGGTTCCAATTTTTGCTTTTTAACAGTATGTTGGCTGTAGATTTCTCATAGATGGCTCTTACTCTTTTGAAGTATGTTCCATCTATGCTTAAATGTTCAATAGTTTTTATAAAGATGGGGTGATGGATTTTATTAAAAGTTTTTTCTGCATCTAATGATATAATCATGTGGTTTTTGTTTTTACATCTGTTGATGTATTTAATTATGCTTATGATCTTGCAGATGTTGAACCTACCCTGTATCACAGGGATGAAACCTACTTGGTCGTGGTGGATGATTTTTGAGATGTGTTGTAGGATCCTGTTTATTAGAATCCTGTTGAGAATTTCAGCATCTATGTTCATCAAGGATATTTGCCTGTAGTTCTCTTTCTTTGTTGGATCTTTACATGGTTTAGGTGTCAATGTGATGTTAGCTTCATAAAATTATTAGAAGAGAGGTCCGTCTTCCTCAATTGCCCGGAATACTTTCAATAGGATTGGTATCAGTTCCTCCTTGTATGTCTTGCAAGAATTCTCCTGGAAAGTCATTTGGTCCAGGGCTTTTGTTGTTGTTGTTGTAAGCAGTTTTCTTATGACATGGTTGATTTCCTGGGCTGTTATTGCTCTATTTGGGTTATCAATTTCTTCTTGTTCCAAACTGGAGAGATTATGTCGTGTCAGAAGGTCCTCCATTGCATTTAGCTTTTCAAGTTTGTTTCCATACAAGTGTACATAGTAATCTCTGATAATCTTTTGTATTTCTTCAGGGTCAGTTGTGGCTTGATCATTTGCATTTCTGATTGTGTTTATTTGGGCTCTCTTTTTCTTGGTCAGTCTAGCTAGAGGACCATCAATCTTAATTAACCTTTCAAAGAACCATCTTTTTGTTGCATTGATTTTGTTGCATATTTTTTGTCTTCTAAGTCTCAAATTTGGGCGCTTTTTTTTTGGTGATCTGGATTCTTCTGCAGAAGTTAAGATTTTAGTGGTCTTACTTTTCCAGCTTTCTTAGGTGGTTTGTTAGGCCTTGTGACCTTTCCATTTTCTTCATGTGTGTTCATAGAGATATGAATTCCCCTCTTAGTATTGCTTTCATGGCATCCAGAGATTTTGAAATGTTTCTTCATTTTCATTTGTTTCCAGAAATCTTTTAATTCTGTTTTGATTTCCATGTTGATTCAGGAGTTTTTTAAAGCATCATGCGGTTTAGTGTCCATGCCTTTGCTGGGTTTTGGGAAACTTTGTTGGTGTTGATATTTATTTTTATTCCACTGTGGTCTGAGAAGGTGTACAGCAGTGTTTCAATCTTATGATTTTTCTTTATGCTAGACTTATGGCTGAGGGTGAGGTCACTCTTAGAGTACATTCCATGTGGTGATGAGTAGGATGTATATTCTGTGGTTGTTGGGTGGAGTGTTCTGTAAGTATCAATTAAGTCCATTTGGTCAAGTGTCATGTTGAGGTTCTGGATCTCCTTGTTGATTTTTTGCCTTGATGATCTGTCTAGGGTTTAAGTCCCCAGCTATGATAGTGTTAGAGCCAATATCTTTTTTGAGTTTACCTGGAAACTGCTTTATGAACATTGGTGCTCCTTTTTTGGATGAATATATGTTTGGAATGGATATTTCCTGTTGATGGATTGAACCTTTTATCATTATGTCGTGACCTTCCATATCTTTTTAAATTATTGATAGCGTAACAGATATTTTGTTTGATATTATGACTGAAATTCCTGCTTTCTTTTGTGTTCTATTGACCTGGAAATTTGTTTTCCATCCTCTTACTTGGAGTCTGTGAGTGTCCTTTCTGGTTAGATGAGTTTCTTGGAGACAATATATTGTTGCATCATGATATTTTATCCAATTTGCCATTCTATGTCTTTTCAGTGGTGCATTTCTTCTTTCACATTCAGGCTAATTATTGACATGTGAGAGTTTATCCCTGTCATGAGGTTCTCATCAAGTTTGTTATCTCTGCTACTGCTTGTTTGCTTATTTATATGTTGTCTTCCTTTTGATTTTTGAGTTGATTTATGTGTGTTTTCAATCTTTTTACCGTATTCTTCGGAAGTGCATAGTCTTTCTTCTGTGTTATTTTCTTAAGTGTTTCTTGGAGAGCTGGTCTGGAGGTGGTGAAAATTCTTAGGAACGCATGTCTGGGAATGATTTTAATTCTCCATCACTGATAAAACTTTGCTTAGCTTGGTTGAAAATTCTTGGTTGAAATTTTTTATCTTTGGGAACTCTCAAGGTTGGACTCTAAACTCTCCTAGACTGAAGTGTTTCTATAGATAAGTCTGCTGTCATTCTAACTGGTCTTCCCTGATAGGTAGTCTGACCTTTCTCTCTTGCTGCCTTTATGATTTTTTCTTTTATACCTACTTTGCTTAAGTGAATTACTATATGTCTAAGAGTTAGTCTTCTTATGGGTTGTCCTGCAAGGGTTCTCTGAATGTCTTGTGTCTGAATAGTTACATCTCTGATGAGATAAGGGAAGTTTTCTTGGATAATATCATGGAATGGTTGTTCCAAGGTGGTCTCTGTCTCTCTGTTTGCCTCAGGGATTCTAATTAGTCTTAGGTTTGGTCTCTTGATATAATTGCTCCTCTCTTGGAGGCTTTGTTCTCTCTTCTTCAGCTTCTTTTCTATGTTTTTAACAATTTGGATTATTTCCAAATTTTGGTCCTCAAGCTCTGAGATTCTTCCTTCTACTTGGTTAATTCTGCTTTCCATGCTTATCAGTTTGTTATTTATTTCATTTGCTGTATTCTTTATTGCTGTAATCTCAATTATCAACTGCTTCAGTCTTTCCCTGTCTCTCCTCATTTCTATTTATTCTATCTTTTAAAATCTTAATATCTGGGTGTGTGGTTTAAGACCAGTCATTCTGGGGGGTCTTCCTTGTTTGAGTTCCAAAATCTGTATTCTCAGTTGTCCTCCCAGGGTTCTGTATGCAACCCATATTCTTTCTTTGGTTTTTCTTCATGTGTGTAGGTTTTCCTCCCCATGTTTTTTTACCCCTTCTTTAATTTTGTTGTTAAGTGATGTGGAGGTAGCTTTTCCTTCTGTTTGGTCAGTCTTCTATTCTTCCTATGTAGATTCTCTGGCTTTATTCCATTTTAAAGTTGAATTGGGTGTGGTGGACTGTGCCTTTTGCAGTTTTGAGATTTAATTAAGGGTGGAGCTGTGATTTAGAAGTTATCTTCAGATCCCAGTATCCCCTGACAGGTATAGATACCCCCCCCAGAACCCACTTTCCACTGCCTTACAATCTGTCTATGCAGTGGGGATGTATGATTGTCCCCTAAAAGCAAAATGAGAAACAAAGACAGAAAAAAAAACAAACAAAAAACATACAGACAATCATACAAACAAAAAAATCCGTTGATGTACTCACCCTCAAAAATACCCATACACAGAAAATCTAAAAAAAAAAAATTAAAATAACAGGAACAAAACAAGTACGTAAATAAAAACAGAAAGAAAGAAGACAAAAACTAAAACAAAAAACAAACAAAAACCTTGCTCTGTGGCCGTTTCTGTAACTCCAAATCCTTTTCGACTGCTGCCACCAGGTTAAGTAGTGGCCCATCCCCTCCCTCTCAGCACAGACATCGGTTGTTCTCAGTGTGAGTTAGATGCTCCACAGACCATTGTGGGAGGAGGATGGATCAAATACGTACTTACCCAACTCTGTTGCTGCCGCTGTCAAGTCTCCAACTCAGATCTGACATGACTGTGCCTGTTCCAGCATGGAGAAGGGGCATCTGTCTCTCTGAGTTCAATGAGGAGATAGCTTCTGGGTCCCAGGTTGGAGGCTGGACAGAGCTGTGTGGGGCAATGCAGGTCTCTACCTGGTTCTGGTACAGAGAAGATGGTACAAGTCAGCATCTTCTCACCAGTGGCAGTGCTTCATTCCAGATTTCCATGCCCTGCCTTCTCCATGGTTCCTGAGGCTCATGCCTGGTCTGCTGCCACAGGTGATGGCATGGACTGGGTGCCAAGTGCTGAGGAGCAGCTGTTATCTGCTGCCTCCTTTGGAGAGAGTCTCAAGAACAGCAGAGTATCCTGCATGCCAGGGACTCCAATCTCAGGGTGGTAATGGGTTGCAGTCATCTCCGGAGGAGAGTCCTGGCTGTATGAACCTAAGGTCTCCTCTCAGATGGACTTTCTCTCACCCACTGGTGCACACCCACTCACACAGAGTCTTTATGGACACTTGCTTTTGCAAAGACTCTCACACTCCGACCTGTTTCATTGCCATCTTGTCTTCTTTAGAATGTTTTATAAATAAACTATTTTATCCATTTTTTATACCAAAAGTAAGTTAGAATTTTTTTATGGCTTTCTATTTAAAATGAGGCTGCAATAATTATCATTCTCTCTGTGTCCTTGTCCACAGAAAAATGCACAAAGTTGACTTGCTGGGTCAAAGAATATATGTGCACAATCAACTTTTCTTGTATTGCCAAATGAATCTCCAAAGTGTAGAAATTTACCCCTCAGCAACACTTAGCAGCAAAGCTATAAAAGTCCCATTTCTTGATACTCTGACCAAATAACAAGTGCTATCAGACATTAATTTAATCAACATGATAGATGTGAAATGACATCTAATTATAAGACTAAGACTGTCTACATACTTGGCCCAGCTTCCAATGCTTCATCCTTCTTTTCTTATTGATTTGCAGAAATTATTTTTTAAATTTATTTATGATATTTGTTCCCTGCCTAAGGATTATTTCCCTAAACTGATGTAACATATGTACTCTATGCTTACTTTTAAAAGATTTTCTTTTGTTGACTTTTATGTATTTAATTTGTTGGCTTTATTATCTGGCATACCAGGTGACAGGGATCTTAATTATTTTTCTTTTTATTTGCATTTAGTCCAGTCACCCTTTTCTTAACAATTTTCACTTCTCAACCTAGCATATATAATAATTCTGTGACTACATTGGTCCATTTTTGAGACTTTTTGTTCATTTTTTAATTTTTTCAACTCTGTGCCAATGCCACACTTTCTACTTATTGTAGATTTGTGTAAGTCTTTTTAGTTGCCACTAAATGTAAACAAATATTCCTGCTCTTCACCTGATGTGGGTAACAATAATAACCTCCAATCTCCCACCCTTGCTTGGACCCCTTCCAACCAGCAATTGTTGATGAAGATTGCATAAGGATCTCTAATCCTTTTGTTCAACTCCTTTTGCATTTTCTGTACCTGTTGATGTATTTATTTACTTCATTCCAATCTCAACTTTGAATGAGTTAATGTGTTGTATACAATTTTCTTAATGTTTGTTTTTGTAAAGTCTGCAATTTGCCATATTATTAGAATGTGAAGTAAAAAAACTCATTACTTAACTCCGTTTAGTGAAAAATATGAGCATATCAAAGGAACACTTTTTCTGATAAACAAAAAAAGTAAAAGCTAAAAAACAGAACAGTTGTTTTATTTTGCAACTTAAGCAAAGTAACAAAGATATACTGTGGGTTCTTTAATGTGGATAAAAGTCATTAGGCAAATTTGATTATGGAAAAAGAAAAGTCAATAGCAGCCTACAATATTAAAATCTTGAATGTCTTGAATGCAAAGAAAATCTTATGTATATAGAATTATCTTAACCAGTAGAGTCAATATTATTTAAAAGATAAGATCATAGACCACTGAGTTGATTTTTATTTTAAAGAAAAAAAATAGAAAAACAAAAAATTTTTCCAAAAAATATATTGACTTAGTAACCTTGGTCAAAGTACTTAAACTCCTTGTGCCTTAATATACTCAACTTTAAGTTCAGAATGAGAAGTGTGTGTTCTTCGCAGGGCTTCATTTCAACTATAAATCTTGAATGACTTCATGACTGCCCATCTATGTTTTGAGGATTAAAGTATATTAACAAACACAATTAGAATAGCCTTTGACGCATAGTAAGCACATAAGAGCGCTCATTTGTTATTATCATCATTATTATTTATTTTAACTGAAATGTATTTATATTGAACTAGAAACTTATCTAGTCCAATAAATTCGTGATTAAAGACAACAATTTATTATACTCACAGATTCTTCAGGAATCTGTTGATGTTGAAGGAAGAGGCTAAAGAGGCAAAATGTGACTAAAGAGTTTACTTGAGCCAGAATAAGGACAGCTGTCAAGAAGACTCAGACTGAGTAACATTGGGTATAACTTCCAATTAACCTGTTGCAGGCAGATTTTTAAAGGGGGAAATGGGAAAAAGGGAAGGGGTGACAGGAAGTGGGCCAATAAAAAATTCTGTCAGGAATTTTTGTCTATTTACAAAGATAAATAAATAAAATGATTAGAGACTGGGTATAAATTGTTAAGCTATAGGATGTGAGATGTGACCAGTGAGGCATTATTAGATTAATTCATGGCTACTTGGAACAATAGAAGCAGTTTCAATAGATGAATACACTGTTCAGAAGGAAGAAAGTAGATTGCGGTCTCTTTCTCCCTTTAATGCCTGTTTGAGCCTAATAATTTGAAAGAACTCACATTCCTCAGATAAAAGTTATTTTCTTCCTCAAATCAATACAGTACATTATAGATATGTTTGTTTGTTTGTTTTTGAGTTGGAGTCTCGCTCTGTCGCCCAG